>NW_019104381.1:0-65802 GCF_001856785.1 Myzus persicae
AAAATATAGGTTTCCATTTGAATTTCTAAAGTTGACCCCCCAAAACCCCCCTAAAATGTTGTTAACAATTACAAAATTGGGAAATCATAATAGATGTTTCTAAATCAAAAAACTTTTGTACCATACATTTTTCACTAATTTGAATATTTATATGTTAAAATGGCTGTAACATAAATTTTGAATCACCCTGTATATGCGTACAAATGGTTTAATCAATCATTCTCGATCGGAGTGAACGTCGGCTGCAGAAGCTCGTTTTTTTTTTTTACTTTTTACTGCTTACAGTCTTTAATCGCGTATATAGGTACGCGAGACGTCCAATAAGCACTCGCATCGACGATTTAGTATAATATCAATCGCTTTCGTAATGAAATACGTAGGTGTTACGGTAATCGACCGGAAAAAAACTATAGCACCTTATATTTATATGAATATAATACAAAGCGGTTGGAACGCGGCTCTTTATCGGCCAACAAAAATGTACCGGCTTCAAAGTCTAACATGGCAAATTCTGGCTGTAAGCTGTAGCATGGTCAAATATTTCAAGTCCTATTACCAAAAAAGTAGGCACAGAAATAAAGTGACACTATCCTATATATTGTATTTAGCATTTATTTAAACCCCGTCACTTCAAAACCTGAGTCTCGTTATTTTGGGTTTCACGACAATTGAGCGAAGACTATTGAGCGCACAACAATTGAGCGCTACGAAAATTAAGCGCTGAGACAATTGAGCGCAATGTAAATCTTAGGTTAGGTAATAATTTAAAAAAATAAATTGTATGGGTAATAATGTATATTACAAGTATACAAATACATATACAAATTAAAACATTAAATATTTTGAGCCATGCCTTTTAAAAACTATTCAGTTGACCTTAAATAAAATTGTTCACAAATATTTTCTATTCTTAATCCTGAATCTTTGTATTTTTTTTTGGTTTTGGATCATTATCTGCAATAAACTGGTGAATTCTCACGCGATTCAACTTTTCCTCTTTTTTTAAAGCGTCGATAAATTTCCAAATTGATGGATGAACCGTATTTAAAATTGATTTAAATGAATTATGCCATCCTTCAATGGCATTGTTGGTCCTTGGTATGTCATCTTTAATCAAACCATAACAGTTCCATAATTTTATTAGAAACTTTGGGGATCTCCGTTGCCTGTTGCGACTAATACGACCTACCCATGTGTCTTCAAAATAGTCTAAGAGAGGTGTCAATATTATTTCATGTTCTTTATAAAAATCAGTTTGTAATAGGTCTTCGAATGCAGTAATAGCAGACTCTGGTGGAACATATGCTTTAGCATTTAACATTTTAATATTTAATGCAAACTCGGAATTTTCACGGTATTTTACGGCAAGTCCCGTGTTTTGAATATGTCTCCATATAGATTGACAAAAGTTGAAAAAACATCCATTTATTTCCAGTATAATATTATAAAGCGCTCATATGTCTCAGCGCTTAATTGTCGCAGCGCCCAATTTTCGCCGCGCTCAATTGTCTTCGCTCAATTGTCGCGCACTCAATTGTTGGGACACCGTTCTTTTGCAAGAACCTCTATTAGTATTTAGTATATTCCTTTCGACGATAAGTCCGTTCAAACTTTACTGTGTGAGTTAGAACAGTCGTCACATACCATACCCCTATTTATCAACCATGTGAATTTCTTAGTTTCGCGTCACCCGATCGCTTTTATGTTATAAAATATCGTTTTCATCAGCTTATAATGTTTATATCCGTTGCAACTCTGCAGAATGCTCATAATAATTGGTTGGATTTTATGGGCTTCAATAAAAATAAACAAAGAAAACAATATAATATTTTCAGTCCAGATAAAAATGCTTCTATACATTTTTATTTTAAATATTTTATTCAATTACCTAGTTGGTTTTTCAAGAGGAGACTGCGTAGTCTCAAAATCTCCCTTAACGAGTCGCTCTTGATAATTAGTAGGTACCAGCAATCTACGATTATAATATTATTTGTTCAAATTATCATAACTTCCGTCTTCCATATTGTTTGAACACAATATTAACAAACGATTAACACTAGTACATAAAGTTAAGTAATTCAGAAATTACATTACCCCAAAAATAATCAGCTTAAATATTTACAGTGAAAAGAGGGTTGTTTCAACAAAAACATTTCCAATACCGAAGGATACATTTAAATGGCATAGAAATGTTTTATTTGGTCTACAATAATCTATATAATCTCTATAATAACCTTAATAATAATAATAATAATAATAATAGTCTAACAATAAGCTCCACCAAATCAAAACTTTTTTAGCTCCGCACCCGTACCCCCTTTCCTGTATAAGACGAGAACAAACAATATGGGCGCGTATAAAAATCAGCCATTCAAACATTATTCACGTTTACTAAATAAAAAAAGAATCAAAACCTTTGTGCGAATTCTGACACCAATCATTAATATCTATAAAACACCTGCTTCTCAAAGAGAGAGAATTCTTTCCATAACCAATAACTCTTAAAGATATTTTATCTATAAAAATTTGAATTTATTTATGTATTTCCTTCAAACAACTAATGTTTACAACCGATTCTAAATATGTCTCATATGTACTAGTATAAGTTATAACCAGTGGTGTATTGGTACGGATACGCGGGTATACGCCGTATACCCGTCAGCAGATTTTCGATTTTCGGCGTATACCCAATGTAAAATATCATTTTACGGGTATACGCTCTTAAAATAACTCGAAAACCAATTATTCATAGGAAAAATTGTTATTTTAATATAATAATGAATTTTAAATTAAATTTATTAATAACATTTTGAAAAATAGATGTTATTAAAATATTATGTAATATTACCAATATGGAGTATGAATGCTCAGTCCATGGTTCTCAACCTGTATTATGTCATTTATAACGCGCGGCAAATGTGTTTCTTGCGATGTTATGTTTTTGTAACCACTGATGTTATTAAGTGTTTATCAGGCTAACGCCAATTAAATGGTTTATGGTGTTTATTTATAGATTTATTTATAAATTATTGTTACTGCAATAATGGGTATTTTCCTTCTTGAATCTTGCTATTCGAGTTTACGACTTATTGTACTTATCGTAGTATCGTTTGACAAAGAAGAATGAATACTAGTCGGTTCCATTGATGATCAGTGTTAATTTTAATATTATTATATTAGTAAAAATACTGAAAATTTAATAAAGAAATAAAATAAAAATAATATAATATAAGAGATTAAGTCACCTAATTATTGTAATGATTATTGACTACGAGCGAAGCGAGAAAATTTTTTTTTGGTAGATTATACATATTTTATTAGTGCGTATACCCATAAATATATTTACCAATACACCACTGGTTATAACTATTGTTTTCCTTATTACCTAAGCACATTGTAATATATAATTATTAAGACAAATGTACTTATTATTATAAAATAAAACATAATATATTGTTAACCGTTTTTCTCTCTCAGCTAATAACTTCGTCGTTGAAGCCGCAATAAAATATTTAAATAATAACATTAATCTAACTTATCTTTACTGAAGAATTCTAAAAATCATAATTTTAATCAATTAATTTTTTTATTATTATTATTTTTTTTTTAATAGCTTTTAATATCTAGGCATAATGCATTTATTATTATGGGTAAAACGTGGGAATAAGCGCTGCTCTATGTATATCACCACTTTCTATGGGTTCGCGTCATCGTCGCTGGGTTATAATATTGTAACAATACAAACTATTTACTTCTTCGGTCGTCCTATGTATACATAGCAGTAGATTGAAACGCGTAAAAATCCGTAACTTGACATTTAATTTATACACATAGTCGTATGTATACGTTGCCACGACGACGATAGAGGACAATATATCCTTACAATATATTATGTGCCGTAATAAATATCACGCGAGTCGATGTGCGCGTATATCAAAAACCGCAGGTGGTTGTTTTTTACCGATTTTATTATTTGCTGTCTTCTCGTAAATCCATCGTCCTGCAACAGGCGCACCGACTTTACTACCGCTGTATTCGCGCGCCTAGTAAACCGGACATGTATAATACAACCGTGTACAACTCTGATGGCAGTGTTATAATTCGGCTCCGGGGCTAACACCGACCCGTAGCGAGAGTATTACAGCCTCGTATATTATTTGAACAGTACATAACATGGGTATACATGGATTTCCACATGCATATTATATGCCCGAATAGTGTGTACGTACACGTAAACAGTGAATGTAGATCGAGACGCGACTTTTATCGCCCGCCCGGGAGGCGTTCGCCGAGAGGTGGAATTTTAATAGGTCCTTTTTAGCGAGCGTTTCCTGCAGCACAACCCGTCCGCCGGGAATCGCGGTGGCGTAAAACTACAACACACATATGCACGTGTTATAACGCAAAGACTACGGTGGAAGGAATCTAGCTAAAGGAGCCGCTCCCTCGGTCTTGTCACATAACGCAAAGCCTCTCACCTATCACATTTAACAAATGAAAACCTACTTCAAAATATGTGTCTTATTAGTTTAACTGAAAAATCTCAGTAAAATTAACTGCACTCCTATTTCTTGATGGCCAGTGTCCATAATACTTTTCACTATATGGGAGTTGTTCAAACGATCTCATAATGTGTTATTGTGAACAGTTGAAACTGGGCGTGTGGGAAAAATGCGATTAAAAGATTTGAACCAATAAAAATAAATTGCGATTCAACGATTCCCTGCTCAGTGGATGTTGAACTATGCTAATAAATAATAATGGTGCAATAATACAATAATCGTTGCAGTCCACACCACCGGCCGTGTTGGATTTACACCGAGAGAATTACGCGAACAGTGTCCAGGATTGTGATTTTAATCGCATTGCGTGTTGTTATAATTATACAAAAACATTTTTTTTTCAAATACCCGCGTTGAAGGAGGTTTCAACGATGCTTATTCGCGTTGCACTGGTGCAGTAGTTTTTTTCAAATGATCACTTTTCTAATTTTGCATTATTTAACGATAATGAAACGGTCGACGGTCCCGGAGAGTGCGCTTCGACGATAAACATCGTTTTTACTTGAAATCCAAGTCTGGTGTCGACATATTCGTTTAATATGCGCAGACATGCGACTGTTTCAGACTGCGGTGGTCGAAGCGGATGGCTTTAATAATATTATAACACACCGGAGTCGACGGAAATCTGCAGAAAGGTCACTCCTTCTATCCGCATCTTTGCATCTATTCCGCGCTCATCTACCGACCGGACTGCCAGCAAAACTTTGGCGGTTTGAAATACAGTGCGGACACGGTTGGGTTTTGTGATGTACAATATTTATTTACGCGTTTGATGTATGGATTTTTTAATGAAACGTTAGTGCACAAAACATGGAAAAAAGTCAAAAATCGCTGGCATAGGCGTTCGAACGAGTCGCGTTCAGCGCGTGGCGAGGGGGCTGGCGGTGAGCCTCCGTAGTCGGTAGGTATACGAGACGTTAATTTTAATCGCCCCGGCGGCGGCGGCGGCGGTGGCTGTGCGCAGAAGGAGGAGTGCCGCCGCCGTCGTATTAGCGCCTCTGGTTCTGTGTATATTATATTATATATATTATAATATGTATACATATTATTATTATCATTATACTGCAGGTGGGCATTGCGAGTTCGCGGGAAACCGCAGGAAACGAGACACAATGATCGGTGTTGTTTTTTTTTAATTTGTTTTCGAAACGACTCGCGTTTATTATATGGGTAGGCATGTATAAAACCAAACGGGCGACCGGACTTTCCGGTGTCTATTATATTATGCGACCGCGGTCGAGCGCATATATAACATCAGCGCGGCCGCGTACATACGAGAACGCAACGATACGACGTAAAGAAGTGAAAAAGAAACAGACGTTAAAGTCGGCGGCAGCAGCGTTAGCAGGTAGCATAATATATAATATATATATAGTTTATACCATTTATTTGATTTTTTTCCCTCCTCTTTTCACGAATTAATTAAAATACGTGTTGTAAACGCTTTGTCGTGGGCGTTACCGGCAACGTGCCTACATAAAAAATAAATAAAAATAAGCGATTCGTCCGATGCTCACCCTATAGCTGATATAATGATATTATACCTCTAGACACACGAGTATATTATACGTATATACAGCAGTCATTAAGCCCCGCGGAGTCGTCTTCGGCGTCATCGCCGCCGACTCTCGTTGTTGTTATACATGTATGCAACGCGACGCACTATACACACATCAACGCCAAAATATTCAGAATATTATTATTATTATTATTAATTATTATGTGTGTGAGCGTGATTGTGCGTGTGTGCTTGTGTGCGTGTGTGCATACTACGATACGCGCACTGGCCACGATGATGTTAAATAAAAATTAGATCTGTCCGGCGAACGTCGTAATTTTCACCTGCACCGGGAGTATCGGGTACACATATTATTAGTTATTACACTATTATACATATTATACCATACCTATTATACGCCGAATGTCTTTTCATAAAATATGTTATTCGTATCGCTATAATGTGTGTACGTATTCGGGCACGTGTAGCGCGCGGTTAGACATATATTATTATTATTATTATTATGTATACGATTATAATAATATTCCTACCTAGTGGTAAGAACGTCGGGTTGTGTGATTGCTAATTGTCTACACGTATACGCGAGCTCGGTGTTTATTACACGATAATTAAAAATAACGTCTTATTCTGCGTCTCTCCCGCGGAATTCGGTCTCCAGTCGCGTGTTCACGAATTAAATACAACCGGCACGTCGGAATCATCTCGTAAATTTGACTGTTTTCTCTTCCTCTTTCGACTATAATATACTCTCGTTTTGTAACGTACACGCCTGCCACTTTGTTCGAGACTCCCGTTGATTCCATACGATCGTATACATATTATAATATATCTACGTTTCTTTAATCGATGAATACGTAACACACGACGGTTCACACGCATCCATGACGATCTTCGGTTTATTATAACAGCCATTGCGTTTCATTGCAAATTATAAATCGATGAATATTTTAACCGGGCATGGCCTATGCGGTTTTGTCTATATGTCGGTTTAGCCGAAAACATGATAGTTAAAATAGAAAATGGCGTGCAATTTGTACGGGAAAGGGGGGACATTTTCCATTTGGGTACCTTTTTTCCCCCCAGATCAAACACCGGAAATTACTTCCGTCGTGACTTCCAGCTTGCGCTCTTCGACCAGAAGGCATTCTAGGCAGCACCAGATTAGCCATATCGGACACGGTCCTATAACATCTCGCAACTCGAAAAGCGGTCCCTCTTAGGGCCTGGCTGAGGGTTCTTCTATTCCGAGTTGTCTTCGCCGCCGTCGCACCCCAGATCAGTGAGGAGTATAGCAGTTTGCCGTGGTCTGCTCATGTGTGTAGACGCCTCATACATGCTGAAGGTCTCGGGTCCATGGGTTTCTAGTTTATACTTTATAGTATGAACTCACTTCTTTATAATATATAGTAAATTAATAGTACATAATCTTTAATATTAAAATGAATACTTGTAAGCTAATAACCTGTGCAGTTGATGCTTAATCAATAAAGAAAAAAAATTAATAAATTATTAAATATGGTATCGGTGTTATATTAATTAAGCATAATAGATACATTAATAAAAATAATAATATAATTTTGTACGTAATGGTAAACATATTTGATATTAATGAGTTTATTCATCAATTAATATGAAAAACAAAGGATAAACATACCACTTAGTTGTGTAAGTAGGAAATTATATATGATAAAAATAAATAAATAATATTTGAATCGTAGATATAATAATATACCCGTTGAGTACGAATCGTATATTATTCTACCGTCGAGACAACATCTTGAACATGGTGGAATAGATATCTTTATAACGTAAAAATACGACAGAAACGCGAGACGAATGCGCATGTTTCAAATGTACTCAAATTAAAATATTACAGGTCGGATGAATCTAATTAATTACGAACACGACCAACTAATACCCCCGCTGAGTTTTCGGTAGCAAATAGTAAATTATTATATTATACAAATATACATATAAACACGCGATATACTCGTGGTGGCTGCGGTGCCGAACACACGCCATTATAAATCATCAGATAAAAATTTAACCGTATCGTAAATAATAATCCGTCTTAAAAAAAAGATAAATTGATAAAAAAAAGTAACAGCCATTAAGAAATTAGTGTCTGGAACACTGCATCTTCTTCAACCTTTCCATGTCTTCAAAACTTATAAAAATCAAAAGAAACAATGTTGGATAATGTAAGATTAGAAAAGGGATCATTTGCCAATCCTTAGGGTAGACTACGGGTGGTTGTGGCATAATACCTAAATGGTCTAACTAAAACATTTAAAAAAAAAGTTGACGAGTCACTTGCATCACATTTTAATATTTGAAAGTTGTCCTCATATAATATATTGCGTCCATCGGGTATTAAAAATGTTCTCATACGTCGTCTACAAAAGTATAATAATTTTAATTTAATGTGTATTACAAAATTTAAAACGATTTAGAAGAAGTTATGTTAAATATTAAATTATTAGTCTTCGATTAAAAAGGATGTACGGTGTGCGGGGTAGCGCAATAATACATATACATACGCAAGAGATATATATACATACACTCCTTATGCTCACACGAAACATGGAACACATTAATAATGCCCACTTCTCCTCACCCTAACCAATTGAGTTACGATCGAACGTTTTACGGATCGATACAAATGTTATACTAGCAGTACTTACGTTACACCGTACAACATAAAATCATAGACGCATCGTAGTACCATAACGTTTCGTTCAATCGATACGCACCAATTAGGAAGGGATTACATCAGATCACACACTATATAAGGATCACACGAAATCGACCCATCAACAGTTTTTTCCACAACAAGAGCCGATGCACAACGTCCATTCCAGTCTAAAGTCAAAATTATATCACACAACACCATGGACAAAATAAATTTGATAGTAATGGATTTCGAATTTACAACAATAGAGAGAACTATAGTATTAATATCCCGAGCCATTTAAAATATACATATATATTATATACCAAAGCACCAATAATAAAATTACAAGGCATTCCACAAATATTAATTTATTTTGATAAAATATCGCTTAAACTTACATGCCATTGGTTGATCGGATAAAATATATTTTATTATCTGATCATGTCTAATAATTAGCGACATTTTTTTTTTTTTTAGTAATTATTACTATACGCTCATCTTGCCCCCATATATAGGCGTGTATGCACAATACATTTATATATTATACAATAAGCATAGAAAATCTCTCGATGTGGGAATAGTGAGGGGGAGGGGGTACAGGTGAAACTCGGTTCCGGGTGTCCCGCGCCGTGCGGCATTTATACCTAACCGTCTATTACGGAAAGAATGGACGTCGCGGCCGCACACGAATTTCCTACGGAGATGCGACGACGCACGAGAGACTTAGACGGCCGGTTCGCGCGAAAGGTTCTCTCCGCCGCGACGAAAAACAATACACATCTACGCACTATACAATTACGACGCATTCACATCATGGCGACCGCTCCGTAATATTATTTTATCATTATCGTTATTATCACTATTACCATTATTAATATCATAACCGCTGTTATTGTTGATTTATGCATACGGCGCGAGGCGAACAATCCCGATGGCGCCACACACGGCACGCCGCCGCACGTATGTAACATAATAATAATAACATTATAGCATGTTCGTTTCGTCTGACGACGACGGTTAAGGTAATTTTTTTGTTCTGTCCGACCATATCAATTAGAATATAATCCTTCTTCTCCTACACGGAGTGTAGTGCGGCACACATCTATAATGTATACGTATGCGCCGTACACGTATTATATACAGGTATATCATGAACGTTTTATAATCACGGTAATTTATGCACGTTTTGTCCCACGAATATTTTTAATATTACGTCTGTATATATTATATTGTATCCGAGTATATTGTACACGCATAATTTATGGTAACGATTTGCCGGACGAATGAGTAATAAACAGCTTACGACTGCATACGATGTACGCGTTTTGTAGTATGCAAATATAATGATATTATTATGATGCGTGTGAGCTCGACAAATAGACGGAGCCTATAGAACTTTCAGTGTCTGACGATGTGCAGTACCTATTTGTTATTATTTTTATAATTGACCGAAATATAAAAACAATGTACGACGACAAAACCTCGATTCGTCGATGAGTGCAGATGCGTGACCCTGTCAACCGCATGATTGAATTTAGTTCAAAAACCACACCAGTAATTGTTAGACAATTCTTTACGAATTTGTAACCACAATTTAAAAATTTTTTAAAAATACCGCTATAGCCAGTATATAACCCAAATTTGTAACTACAATTGCAATAGTTATAGTACACTCGCATACTCCAAACAATTACCAACATATAATAAGTACTACTTGCAAATAAAATGCATTGGTTGATAATATTACACTAAGGTCCATTCTGTTGTTTTGAATTGGGTTACCGTGATCACAGTACCTCCGTAGTACTTATAAATATCCATGATCCATGTATACGTACTAATACATAATACATATATCATAATAATATTTTATACTATTAGTTCTCAATCTTTTTAATACCGGGATCCGGGACCTAAATTTCCCCCGAAAAATCTTTCCCGACCCACATTGATTCACTTTTCGACAATTTGTGGAAAACAAAATTTGTATTATATAAAATAAATATGTATTTTTATTAGGTATTTAGTTTTTTTATAAGTTTATAATTAATATGAATAAAAATATAATAAATATAATATAATTAAAATGTACTTTTTATAATGAGGTACCTAACATAAATTTCTTGGAATCTATTCAAAAAAATGTTCCCGACCCACCAAAAATTGACTGACGATTTTGAATTGACCGACCAGTGGGTCGCGACCCACACTTTGAGAAACGTTGTTTTATACTGTATAGTGTATATAGTCTATACAGTACTGTCGTTATAGTATTGAGACATTAAACGCGGCAGGGAGCGCGCATCATGGAGCTGAATTATATTCACCCATCGATTGGATGCATATTATTATTATTTATTTTTATATATATATATATATTTAATAAGACATAAAATATAAATCCCGTCGGTGGCGGTGTTCAGGTAATTCGCTCGACACTATAAACGTCCGGTAGCTCCATAAAAACAAGCCAAACGCGCATATACCCGACCGTCTTTATGATCGCACTTTGTTCCACGTCGCCGGGTGATTGTCATAATATAATAATACCCGTCAATTTAGTATTAACCTGAGGCATACAGGGCAGGCTGACACATTTTCCCGATGCCTATTTCGTGCAGGAAAATCGGTTGAAACGGCTTTGCAGTCCACTCTGTATATACATATTTTATATACGGTGTATTGTAACAAGTAAATATAAGCGAAGAAAGTTGCGACCAATTTCGTATACCAGAACAAAAAAAAAAAAAGCTAGCTCATAGGCGGCCAACTAGAATGTCGTTTGTTTGTTTATTTATTATTTTTTTTTTTTTGCCGTTTTACAGAAAACAAATTATTAACAGCGACATAATATCATTATTATTACTGTATTATATTATTATTCATACCTATACACTGCTGTGCGCCAGCAGCCAAAAATGTTAATTATGAACCCATCGACTTTATGTCTGTCTGGTGTACAGGATTCAACGGTGTCCCGTAGTCGTCCGTAACTGCGGGTGTGAAATATCAGTTCATAAAACTTGTAAGCGCATTTCATTTTATGCGTTTAAAAAAAAAAAAAAATAGTTTACGTGTTTTTTTATTTTATTATAAGACGAGATTCCGCGTAATTCAGCCTATTCATTAGCTTTATACATTATACCTACGTATATGTACGTACAATATACATATATTTTATTATTATATTATTATAGATATTAATTCCACACACACAGTACTGTTCAGAAGCGTACGCTAGCAGCCGTAATTTTACAATGCGGTGACACACGCGTGGGGGTGACATGGCAATATCTCTGGTTCCCGTACAACTATAAGTACGGCTATAAAATACATTTTTAAGATTGGCGTTTTTCAATAGTCCGTAAATATGACAAATAAACTAGTTTGGATTTTGAATTCTGAGCGAAATAATACGAAAATATTTTCAGCTTCTTTACGAAACCAAAGAATTTGTCACCAATCATTAATCTACCATCATACATAGGTATCGAAAATCGATTATCAGATAACTCTAATGCAGAGAAATACACGAAAGTGGGTGACTACTTTTGGTGCTATGGGCTGACAATAAGGATTTCGAGTTACAAAGATACCGGTGGACATTATAAACGTTAGGTCGTATAGCCTCACAACGACACAACATAATATATTCGGCGTCTTCAGAGTACCAACTATACATACATAAATAAATCCATAATACTTTTATTCCAGCTAATAGATGAAAGTTAAAGAATATACATATTAATTTAATTCTAAAATCCGTATTGTGTTATATGGTCAACGCTCAATGGATAAATATTTCCTGATAATTTTTAAAATTCTGCCACAGTACAAGCAGTACAATCATATGATTATGTGTATTTACTACATGCACTACTGAAATAAACCGGTGTTATTGTATTACTAAACAAATTAAATTTATGACGCAAATCCCTTATCAATTATATTCTGTATATTACTATCGAATCTTTTAATAAATAACAATATATTGCTAAGACACGCGTAGGACACAGTTAATATTTGAAATCATAACGATTTATGTACCTAAATTATGTCATAATATATTTCAATAATCCTATAAGATATTATGATATTCAATTTAAATATTAAAAAAAAAAATAGTGAATAGGCTTTAAGTAGGAAACGTGTTCTATCGTGCATTTTAGATTGCTTATCGATATTATAATATTATACATTTATATAGTAACGTGACGTGTTCAATTCGCTTAATTTATCGATATAAATCTTGATACATGTAATATGATTAGGATCAAAGTTTAAAATCAATTATGTACCAACTCAAATATGTAATAGATTAACAACACAGATGTATATTAAGTTAGATTGAATATTATACGCTTATACAGTTATACATTACAAGTTGCAATACACAAACATCATTAGAACAGTTGACAAAATACTATCTACAGTGCCACGGTGCAACTACAGGTTTGTGGCCCCGATTCAAAAATATTTTAAAGGACTCTTCACTGCAGCATTTTCAGAAACCAGGGAAGGGGGCTGTTGAGGGGGTTTAGAACAACTAGAATAACTTTTTTATATTGTGTTTGGTAAAATCCGAGGCCCCCTTATATAATACATTGCAAAGTCCATCAATACCTGCTGTAGTTACGGAACTGAGTTTTTAGTCAGTAGGTTTATTACATGGTTAAGAATAATTGTAAATTAGGTGATCATATGTTGCGGTACCTACCATCAAATTAACTGTGTGTTTCACATTTTAGTTACTTAGTTACTTTGCTTTTCTTGTCCTTGCAGGTTTGTTTTACTGAGCAACATGGAAGAACTTTACCATCGTGAATAACCAAACAAGTTTTTCATAGGTTGATATTGATTTATACTCGTAACTACCATAAAATGATGCACTGCACACCTTTGATCCTGCAGTTAAGAATGAGTTTAAATTTAATGGGTTCTATTTGTATTTGTAAAAAATAAGATTCTGAATTGATGAATTCCTTCATAATAAAAATGGTTAAATATGTATTTTAGAAGGGTGGTACAATCACAGAACGAGAATTTCCTTGGAGGTGAGACGCCCACCTTTGCGTTCGGTTCGTCCGCGCTGTACACAGTTTGGGTATGATAAACGAAAAGTTTAAACTATTTGTCTAGTGTGGTATATGACCACCTACCTTAGTCGGTAGAACACGAGACTATTATTCTCGAGGTCGTGGATTCGAACCCCACGTTGGGCACCACTTTGTCGTCTACACCTATCACTTAGACGTACCACAATAAGGGTCATCTGCTTTTGATCAAATACAAAATTATGGAGAGGTAGCTATTCCTAGCAGCCATCATACAAGCCCGCGGCTGGTCAAGATGATGGTAAACATGTGCCGTTGGGATCAGTGAAACAAAGCTACAAAGACAGGAAAAACAAAGCAACCGACAAAGCAACCGACAAAGGCAAGGCCGATGAGACCAGCGACCAAGAAAGCAATTGCAGATTGGCCCAGAAACCAAAACAAAATCAGAACCCAATACTTAACATGTTCAAATCTGAGGAACATAAAAGCGACAACCCCTATTTACTTCCAAACCTGTAGAAAACCATTCAAGGGCCAATAGCATTTGCACATATTACACTCATTTATGACGCACTGATTCAGTCCATCATGGTATGTTATTATAATATTATCATAATAATCATTTAATAGAGTTGGCAGCATAATATGTTCGAAAAGTTCGAATCCAAAGGTAAAATAGAAAGATTGTTAAAATATTTTTGATCTTCAAAATCACAGGCTACATGATATGTGGTACATTAATTTAACTTAATCGAATATATTTTTTTTTCAATGTCACAAAAATCGACTCTTGAAACAAGCGTTGCTCCTGTGATAAATTAATCACTCTCCATTATACACGCTGTTAAAGTAATATGTTCGAGCATTCATGGTAGCTCGGAAATAGTTGTAAATACTAACTAATATCACACATCGATTTCGTTATAATGTTCATATAACTCGTTTATTAGATGAAACGAAAAAAAGCAATCGGAAATATTCATTAAATACGTTGTAATTTATACGACTATAAATCATAGTACTTAGTCACTATATACATGTATATAGCTTAAGACAATACCTACGACCGGCATATATAATACGAACGTCTGCAGCGGTTGATGTAACTGGAAACAAATTATTTAAAAAATTACATTTTCGAAATATAGGTAGGTATATACATGAAGATATATATATATATATATAATTTCTTAACGCGGTAATAAAAACGTTACAAGTTATGGCTAATCGCGCGGTGAACAAATATATTCACGTCCCACACCGAAATATGGAATAATAATCGAATGCGATGTAAAACAATGCGACGTAATGTCATAATAAACTGCGCGGCCGCACAGTCGCGCGGTTGCGCGTCGCTTTTCTTTTCCACATAAATCGTATGAAAATAAAGATATTTACATGAATATCCTGCAGCGCCCACGCCGTGCACACTGTTACACCGGGTCCCCCGGAGACCTTACAGACGCCAGCGACGACGAAAAGCTACCGAACGCAGCACGCGGCTACCGCTGCAGCGTTATGCAAACGCGAGAGAAATTATTTTTATACGCACAATACCATGTCACTATACATACGCGTACCGCGCATCCGACTCGCAGTTCGACGTCTCGTAACATCCGCCGAGGGAGGGTATCAATTGACTGTGTATTACAATTATCTGTACCAGCTATGTTATGACGACGAATCGTTCACGGGCTAGTTTGCCGTAAAGGTCGTGGGTTAACCTAGAAATGGTAAACATGACGATAGGTAAACACGCACGCACACACAAATAAATATATCATATATATATATATATATATATAAATAGGTATATTATATTAAACGTAAAGGTCACGCTTGAACCTGTTGGACGTCGTCGACGGCAATGGAGCGGAGGCAATGTAGAGCGAAATAAATCTTCACGCACACGTCCCGCAGACACCTCTCGTTAAGAAAAAAAAAAAACTCGAAGTCGTTCGGTCGACGGTCGTCGTTCTAACGCGCGTCTATATTATGTACAAACCCGTCTGCTGGCGTGAAAAACACAGTCGTATGGCGACAATAATAATAATAATAATAATAATATAATGTAATATATCGCCCCGATGCATTATGTAATGATATAATATTATATTAATGTACAGCAACGCGAGCGCCCGACTGCACACAATATATATAAATAATACTACTCGTATATTGATAAGTTGTGTATGCGCGAGTCAAATATAATAAATACGAACGTGCATGTGAGTATAGGGGCTATTCCAAGTAACTCTTTCATACTTGCATTATTAACACTAGTAATTTTACAAAACCATCATTGATATAAAAAATTATTTTTAACTGCTTATAACACGATTCGTATACTTGAAATTCAAGGTTTCAAATGTTATGATATTATATAATATTTAATAGACACCATGATCGGTCTACATAAGTTTATTACTTGGGTTAAAATATTCAGAAAAATATTTTTTGAAAATGAATTTAATTATCTTGCGCGCAAAACGTCTTATTAAAAAAAATATGGTCGAGCGGTGGCTGGCTATAACCCCTAAGGAATATTATTATTATAATATAGTCCGAGAGACTTAAAACGAACGTACACAATATGAGCGGCGGGGTGATTAATCGATTATTATACCAGAGAGATGATAGCGGATTATTTATTGCACAATTTGTTGAATTAGTGGTTTAAAATTTCACACCGTTTCGGTGTTTAAAGTTAATTTTATTCAATCGATTACATTTTTAACTAGTAATATATCATTAGAACGATTTATAGTATAATTTATTATTATGTATTATACGCGCGCAGTGTAGTAGGTACCTATATATATATACATGTAGCCGCGCGTACGTGATGTCTCAAAATATCTGCCTCCGAGCTATTATTATAGGCGTTTCTGTCTTAACGGATATAAATATATATAAATGTGTATTATACGCACGTAATCAATTTGTGTAATGTGATTTTTCGTTCCATCGTTAACGGTTATTTAACACCTCATCTTCAGACGGCGATGTGCATCGTTATCGAGTAACATATGTATATCAATTCTCCCCGAACATAAAATAGTTGCATTATTAATTTAAAAATACAAGGGCGATAAATTTTACTTTGTATAACACGGTAGGTAGGTGTACGCGGACAGTCGTCACCACCTCCTATCGCTGACAATTTAAATTAGATTCAATACGAAAACATATTACTTATGTACAAATATGTTTACCCGTATACTATATTACAATCGTACCCCGCTCATAAGCGGATATCCGTTGAAAATGTTGGTGGGGGGGGGAGGGCGCTACAGTTATTTACATACATCTAAGAGAAGCTTTCCTCCGTACACCCACTTCTTAGAGTTCAATAATTGTTAAAAAATTATAAACATTACTATTCAAATTTTATTTTTTCCATAAACACATTTTTTTTTAATAATACTATAAAATTATACCAAAATTACATAAAAATATAAAATACAAATGCACGCAATCCATTCAATGCATAAAAGACAGTTAACAGATAAATAATTAGGTAATAACACTAATGAATATTTTAAATATTCATATCTTTCGTTCAACTTATCGCTAACCATTAAATCTAAATACTCGTATATCTTTGTGTTATATTCTGTCTTAATATTAATATAAGTTGTCGTATCGATATCGTCAAACAATTTTGGTCATATCACCCCCTAGAAAAAAATCCTAAAGACGCCACTGTGTCAAACAAATATTTAATCGCACATTTCGTCGCCGACAATAGCATTTTATAAGAATTGATTAAAAACAATACGTTTAAATCCGAATTAATATTTAAATTATATTTGGATAAAAATTTAATATTAACAGATTATATTTTTATCAGTAACAAATATAGTTCATCGAAATGATAAAATTAATAATCTTGGCAATAAATTTCTTATGATTTGTTTATCAAATAATGTATCGTATTAATAAAATATTGTATTGTGTTAGTGAAATATTTTATATTATTGATCACATATTTTGTAAAATAACGTTAGCCATGACAATATTATGTGATCAAATTAATAATGTAAGTTTAATCAATAAACAATAAAATGTTTGTCATTTTTCAAGATGATCATGAATTGACAATTTAATGTTGTTAGTGGGACAAATCTGTTTGTTAACTGAATAGTAACAAATATTTTGTTGATCGAATCTTTATTTTTATCATTGGTACCTAGGTTTTTTTTCAATGCACATATTCGATTTGATACATTTTATCCAAATTTGAATTTTAGATAATTATAAAAAAAAAATAACTATTTATTTTTAATATTTTTAAACTGCTGTTGCCGTTGTAACAATGCACTTGGAACTTTGTATTAAAATATCAAGTTTTTTAGCCCAAAGAGTTAGATAGGAACAAGTGTTTTCACCGAGTGAACATTTTTTAATCGACATTAATTTTAAAAAAAAAAAATCGAAAATTTCTTATGCCTATAAATAGCTTAAAATCAGTTAAAAAATCCAAAAATAACACGTTTGGATTATATTCATTATGCACGATTTCCCATGTACTGCAATAAATACTTTGACTTATCGAGTTGATTAATTTAATTGACATACATTTAATTCACATTTAATCTAGTGCTCGCGATATGTGGAAAATCGTTTTTGTACAAAGATATAATAGCCGTATACAATATTACTTTCCAATAACCTATTTCCCGTCAACGCCGCGTCATTATTATATGTAAACAATTCCAGTAATACATTATTTATGTCGAACAAATGCCCGGCGTCTTTTATGCAATAGAAACTCATGCGAATAGTATAATACAAAATAATTCGTATTTTTCTCGGACTATTAAATAATATTTATGATTTTCGTGTTTAATGAAAAAAACATATGTCTGCTAAAAAAAATTGTTCGATGGGGGTCGAGGGTTCGAGCATGGACTCCTCTTTTTTTCAATATTTATTTAGCGTAAAATAAAATATATGTTAATGCGTTTGCGTGCAAGTGGTATCTCATTCGCATGCGTGAGAACATTTACAATATATCGGAGATGTGCAAATATTCAGAAGCGCGTGGGGGACGAGCAAAGGCGATTAAGGTGTAGGTGGAGTGGTGTAAATATACATCGTGCACGTATGCGAGCGGGCGGCGGGTGAGAGACGAGCAACGACGAGCAAGACGAGAAGACAAGCAAAGACGAGTAAGGACGAGCAAGATGAGAAGACGAGCAAAGACGAGCAAGGACGAGCAATGGTGTGGCTCAGTTGACTCAGGGCTCAGGCATCAGAACCCCCCATTATATACTAGGTACTCATGAAATCGATGAAAATAAAAAATTGAAAAGTCAACATTTTCAAAAAACTAAATTCTTACAAAATGGATATCTTCATTTTTTTTCAAAAATAAAAAAAATGTTTAACTTTTTAACCAAAAAATTTAATATGTGTATATTATGCGATTCTAATAAAAAAAACAGATTTATGATATATTTATTATTTTAGGAGATATCAAAATTCACAATGGGAAAATTCTAGCGGGATACCCTATAACTACATGTCTACATATAAGGGAAATGTTCTTAACATTCTCAATTGAAAAGTACGATATATATTTGGAAAAAAAATGTTTCTTAAATTTCTTTACTGAGCTGGATAATATTTTATAATTTAACAAACACCAACTATTTTACAAATTTAACAAAATTATTATTAAGGAATTAATCATTTCACTGCTTTACGTACACAAGTACATTTTAATGACAACACAAATTGTTTCCCATCTACAGATATTAGACATGACAAACTTTTTAAAATTCGCCCATTTATTGATGCTATACAACATCATTTTAAACTAATAGAACCTGAAGAAAATTTGGCAATAGATGTAATGATTATACCTTTTAAAGGTAAAAGTTCTATGAAACAATATAATAAGTCAAAACCACATAAATGGGGCATCAAATTGTTTGCTTTGGCTTCAAAATCAGGTATAGTACATGATTTTGAAATAATTTATGTTGGCAAAGGGACAGTGAAGTCAAATACTAATCTTGGGCTGAGTGGAGATATTGTGATTCGTTTATCTGAAATAATACCTAAAAACAAGAACTTCAAAATGAGTTTCGACAGCTGGTTTATTAGTTGGGACAATTTGGACATACCTGGGTAAGCATTTATACAAACTATAAAATATGTGTATTGTGTATGATATGTGATGCATGCAAAAACTTTATTAATGGTAGTATTTATTTTTTCAGTCAGTGTGCATAACTTTTCCAATAAATACTTGCGAACAATCAATCAACTTGATGGCCACATGAATCATTCAATTAATACTATACATTGTCAGCTGGTCATCGGGGAAATCACTGTAAAAGATTTTCTATGAAATTGCTCCTATTAAGTAGGCCTTCCACTACACAAAAAAAAATAGCCATTCATAATCAAGATCAACATTATTTCGGCGTCGACATCGAGGATGACGATTCTTCAGATAATGATTCTAATTATGCACTGCAACCAGAAGAACAGCATTATCAACAACAGCATCAAATACGACAAATTCAGAAACAACAACATCAGATACAACAAAATCTAATAATTCTCTCTACAAGTACATGTGTATTGTGCCGCAGGACGACGATATTTAAAACTAAAAACAAAATGAAATATTGTATTTAAAACGTCACAGCTTCCTTAAAAAATCAGTGGTGAAGCGTCGTAGGAGAAAATGAGATAACGTCTTATTCCCACCTAAAAATTAAAACAACTGGGCAACTTTATTACTATTTTGTTTTATAAAATATTTACAAATTTGAATTTATTATTTATATTACAAGTAAGATGGATGTTTCAATATTTGTTAAAATCGGTTTTTCGTTACACAGTTACAGAATCCTTAAAAAAGATTAGTTGGACGCGATACGGCTGTGGGCACGAGCTGGTGATGCGGTTCATTCCAAATATGGTATTATATTAAATAAAAGTTGCGACGCAACGTCTCGCGGATATGGGAATGCGGGTACAGAGGGATTTTAAAAGTGAGTGGGGTTTACTATCTACTATATGAGACGCGTCTCACCATTCGTAATAATACCCGATGCGTGATATCTCGGTTCTCAATTATCGACGCTGCAGTCGAGTAGTCATGTCATCGTGATAGGTACATCGTACGTGTTTATTATATTTATTATTTGTACATAGTAATTTGTAATTTTTCCTCATGGCTGATGATTTAACCATTTGAAAGATGGAACTATTAACTACTCATACGGAAAAAAATATGAAGTAAAAAATAATACGTTTTGTTAGTATATTAAATTATTATTTTAAGGAAGTTGTATTATAGCAAACAAAATAAAATGTAATATAATATATTGTAAACATGCAACTTGCATTAAGATGATGTTTAAAAAACAGATTTTCGTTAAATCTATATTCTATTTTTGTCTTAGAAAATAAGTAAGTAAAATAACTAATTCCTAAATGGGGAGGACTTTGTCTCAAATGTCTCCTACGACGCTTCACCACTGTACATTTGTAACAGTTTTGGATGCGAGGTTTTCAAAGAGAAATTTGAAAAAAAAACAGCGAAGATAAATCGCGGGCTAGTGCACCCAGGGCGACTGGCGGCGATGACTTATGGCCAGACCCTAAAGAACAAATCATTTCTTAGCCGATCGCGGTGCGAACGAACACAATAGCTGCCCCCATCGGCAGCGTACAACCGAAGACGACGACGTCGACTATTTTAACACGCACACATTACACATACATATATAAATTATGGTATCGGTTTATGGTACGCACGCGTCGTTAGGCCGATTGATTTAGTGAAGTCCGTGTGGGCACATTAAAAATATAAACGTGCAGCTAAAGTATATTTTTTTTTTTTTAGTGTGCATATACAACAACGTGTATAGTAGGTATTTAATACAAGTACGGAACACGACGTATTACCCTGCCCGCTGCCGCCGTCACACCGTTGTCATAACCCACAAATTGAAATTGATGAAAAAATAAATGGTGTCCGGGGTCGTGACCGAAGGTGTGAACACAACAATGTGAGAGTCGACTGACACCACTCGCGCGGCCGCGGCCGTAAGACGAATATAATTTGGTGATGCACGGTACGGAATGAAAAATAATAATAATAATAATAATAATAATAATAAAGTAACGATACGAAGATCCCTTGGGGCCAACCGTGTATAGAAGACGGCGGTTGGCGAGGACGAGGAGGAAAAAAAGAAGAAGCGCACGCGCTCGATAACAAGTGTTTTTGACGCGTCTTCCGTCCCAGAGAACGGTGAGCGTGTGTGAAAATTCAGGCGATATTATGGAAATGCGTTTTTGTGTACATACAATAATAATCACATACTACTATCGTGTGTAGAAAAAATAATAAAAACGACACGAAAAAATAATAAAACTATTACCATAATAAATTATAAACCGGCGTCTCATCGGTCCGCCGTTGGGCTATGTATATAGTTATAATGTCTACTACAGGGCGGCGGCGGCGGCGGCGGCGGTTAGAGGCAAACGTCACGATGAGCTTCTCGCAGTAGTGCCCGTCGGGATCGCAAGAACCGTCGGAAGCGCATAATCGCACTGTTCCTATACATGCACATTGTAATTTTACGATTTATATTGTTTTTTTCTTTACATATTTTTGTATGCACTGTACATGCGGACATCGTGAGAAAAGTCAATCAATCGAGATTCACAAAATATGGGGCGGTTCCACACAAGTCCAAAGCAGGTATACTTGTACTTGATTTGCATAATTGAGGCTTACAGAAAATATTCGGATGAAGTAAGAAAAAAGTATGGTGACTAAAGACCGGATTTGTATGTATTTTAAATTGTAAAATATGCATACAAACATACGCTAAGAAAAGTCAAAATGCACAAGAAAAAAATACAAAACATGCAATATATTGCAATAATTGCATAAATATGCAATAATTAATTTTAACTTTGCAGCGTCATCAACTCAATTTTATTAAAATTCATAAAAACAAAAAGTAAAATATATCATTTACATTATATTATAGCACAGAAATTGAGATATGCAGTGGAAAAATGTAATTTGTTAAATTAATTTTTAATCGTTGATGGAATGCAAATCAAGTAAATATAATTTTAGGAAGAACGAGAAATGTAATTCTTTGAATATTAAAATATTTCATATATAAACTTACCTATCTACTTATGATCTTTATTTTTTGTTCTACACCTTTTCATTAGGTATATTTGTATGCTTTTTAGTTAAAATACGCACAAATATGCAAACCAACCATGCACTAACGTCGGAATATGCAAAAATATGCATTATAAAATGTTGATAGATAATCAATCAAGTAATGATTTATGAACACTCATTGACTGCATGTGTAATATAGTGTTGAAAATAGGATTTCATGCTAAATCCGCACTTTAATTATGACTTTATGATAAAATGTTTATCATTGCTGCCAGCTATGGTTCACGAAAAAGAAAAAACACGTATGCCTTCAAATCTTTTTAGCAATGCATCACTCTATTATATCACAAAAATACATATTCGATTGTCGATATCAACCTTTTACTTATAAAGAGGGGCACCGATTTCGCTTTAAAAGGGCGATTCGATTGCAGCAATATTACCACTCTACGGTCCTAACCTTCACGTTTTCGAAATTTGATTTTCCGCTTTGCCAACGGTTGCCGGTCCTATGTTGCATAAACATATACACAGATTATTTTCTATACGTAGGTACCTATATTATAAGAATTTAAAATATTATATTACATTTTATTCGTGACGTGTCTTGGCCGGTGGCGTCCGCGACAAGGGATGTGCTCTGGCGTAATTAAATGGGAACATAACCCGTGTACACCGTGCTCCGCCCATAGGGATCTAAACGTGTAAATTAGCGTCGACGGACGCGAAAAACCGTTGCCAGCGAGCAGCGTTGAACGCACCTCGAGCGACAACATAGTTAATCAGTCGTATGGGAAGGCATACCGCAGGAATGGACATTATAATATAATATGTTTCGTAAAGCAGTCGACCGATTGTTATTATTATTATAATAAATACACGCGCCCCGGCGTGGTTTTTTTTTTTTACGATTATTATTTCGGTTTTTTAATTTTCTCCGTCCGTTAGCGTTCGGCTTTCGAAACGCGTATTTAACGCGGCATAAATTATTTAATATTATTACAATATTACACGCCGCCGCCAGTGAACAGTGGAAAACACTCGTATAATATACACACAAGCTCCGTGGAATATATATTGTTATATAATATATGGGTACCTTACCCATGGTACGTACATTCGAGTATTATAACGACCGCGGCATTATAATAGAATCTTGCGGAGTGTGTATGCGCACTGCAGTAACAAATATTATAATAAATAAATCTCTGAAATAAATGACAAGACATGCGTTTATTTTCCTTTGTATTATTTTTTTGTTCTCCCCCTCCGTCCGCCTTACAGGTAGTCGGGGCTACTGGTGTGCGGCGGCGGCGGCGGTGGCGTGTAATACATAATATCTCTGACGTTTTGTAAATCGACCGCCGGCCGGTCCGGAAATTATTATAATACGAGCATGTCGGCCGTCGACTGACGAGGATGTATAATCATATCAGTGGACTGAAAAAGTTCTACCGATTTAGTTGTTTTCCGTCTATATGTGAAAGAGACCAACAGTAGGTACACTCTGCTGTGCATTAGGTGTCTATAGAGGAGTCACTGTAATATTATGTGTGTTAAATCTTAAATGTGTGTGTCTTCAATACCTACTTCTCAGCACCTCTCTCGACTAAACAAAAATTTTTATTCCAATAAGGTCATCCCACCGAAAAATTTAGTGTTACCTACCTCAAACCGTGTAAGTTAAATTAGTTGGATTTAATTGGATGATTTAATTAATTTCAAATTTAAACGAGGATCGTCGGCGAGTAAAATATCCAAGTCAGAGTGCAGCAAGCGTTGTGTTCAAAAGACGATTTACAATAAAATGATAATGATAATGATGATAATAATAATAATAATATTAATAATAGTAATGATAATAATAATACACTGTAAAGACGAGAACGGCCGCGGCCCCCGACACAAAAATCAATCATCGTTTCACTGTCCGGGTCCCGCACTGCGAGAAATGCGTATAGTAGTCGTTCATCATCGTAATACTATATTATATTATTAATACGCGTTAGGTTAGATTACTTAAACGACGCGTACACCGACGTTGACTTACAAAATCAGAGTTTTAATAAGATTTACGAACACAAACGCATATGAGCGTACATTATTAACAATTCATAATATTTCAGGCGGCGTCGTTTGACCACTCGCATTCTGTATCGCTACACGCAATAGTTATTGTTACATACTTATCCGTTTATATCGAAGTTTGAAATTAGTTTTTATAATTTCGTATCATCGGCTGTTACTTCATTTATTTATTTTTTATCTTTTTCGAGAAGTATTATTATTTTTAAATAGCTTAAATTGCACACAGTAATTTTTTTAATAAGTTGAGAATTGTCTTTATATAATATAATGATGTCAGTGGAAGATTCGCTTTCCAATCTAATTGTAATATTAAAAATGTAATTATTATTCTTCAATAAAAATGGATTTAATTGGTCATATTGGTCCGTACAGTGTACGGGGTAGCGCAATATACGCGATATATTATATATCGTACATATACATACGCATGAGATATATACATACACTCCTTATACTCACACGAAACATGGAATACATTAATACTGCCCACTTTTCCTCACCCTAACCAAGTACGATCGAACGTTTTACGGATCGATACAAATGTTATACAGTGAAACCTGTCTTATGCGAACCTTTGATAAGACGGAATCCTTTTCTGTGCGGAAATTTATTATGGTCCCGGCAGGTTTCTATAATTTAACATAGGATTAAACCCTTGATAAAACGGAACCTGTCTAACGTAAGACGGAAAGATATTTATTGGTCCCGAAAATCATATACACCTCATATACACGCGGCATATTAAAAACTATTAAAATAATGATTATTTGTCATTGTGCGTAAAGGCGTATATTTATATTAAAACATCTCAGCATTATGTGTAACAATTTGAATAATCGTTTCATTTACCTATCTCCCAACTACATTCACTTACCAAGACCGTCCCGAAGGGAGGTTCTAGGGGGTGTCCTATCCCCCCCCCCAAGCGTACAATATGTATATGTCAGTTAGCACATTGATACGTTAAGTTACATTAAGTATTTGAGTTGGCACTCGGCAAATTATAATTTATTTTTTACAGTTTTTAGTTTTCTAAACAATACTAACTACAAATATGTCATAATAATATAGTATTTTAATTTATTATAATATTATGAAGGTATATAAGTTAATTTTCCGATTGCTGACTGTTCAACATAAATGCTATAATAATATTTAAGTACCTAACAATGTATATATTATACGTATAATATTATAACGGTATATCAGTATACAAATTTGCCTACACATTCCTATAATCATTGAATTATTTTTAATAATACTGTTATGATAACTTATAAGAAACTGTTGTGTGCTGAGTGCTGACGACTGTAATTTCTATTTATAGAAGTAATGTGAACATTGTATGCTGACGACCGTCACCTAGACATCGACTAAGTGATAATATTCTAAAATTGTTTCACTTATATTATATAGTCAGTATTGACAGTATTTACTATATAATTAATATTGTCATTGAATATTTGGTTATTCTGTAATTTGTATTAATATTCAATCAAATCATTCCATGAGAGCACAATCGATATGCAACAGTGTTCTGAGTTTTGTTATTCAAAATATTTTATTCTAACACACTATAGTCAAGATATGATGAAAAAAATATATATAAGGTGTAGTGAAAGAGAAAATAATAAAATATTTAACTATTTTCTCTACTACGGTATCTTATATATATATATATATATTTTACAAATATTACAAAAGTAATATGATGTAAAACATGTCTATTGATTACTATGCATGTAGGTAGGTGATAGACGTCGAGCGACGCGAACAAAATGTTTTGATTTAGCTCATTAATGCATCTCACCCCCTTTATTATTTCGGCCGTCCCGAACGAGATAATAAAGGGGGTGAGATGTATTGCATATCGATTGTACTATCATGGAATGATTGGAATGAATAATGGATACAAATTACAGAATAAACAAATACTGAATAACAATATTAATAAAATAGTAAATACTGTCAATACTGACTATATAATTTAAGCAAAACAATTTCAGAATATTATCACTTAGTCGATGTCTAGGTGACAGTCGTCAACATACAATGTTCACCCTACTTCTATAAAAAGAAATTACAGTCGTCAGCGGACAACAGTTTCTCATCAATTATCATGACATTATTAATAAAAATAATTCAATGATTATATGAATGTAAAGGCAAATTTGTACTCTGACATACTGTTATAATATTATATAATATGTACATTGTACATTTTTAGATACTTAAATATTATTATAGTATTTATGTTGGACAGTCAGCAATTGGAAAATCAACTTATATTCCTTCATATTATTATAATAAAATACAATATATTATTATGACATATTTCTACTTAGTATTGTTTAGAAAACTATTTAAAAACTGTAAAAAATAAATTATAATTTGCCGAGTGCCAACTCAAATACTTAATGTAACTTAATGTATCAATGTACTAACTGACATATACGCTTGGGGGGGGGGGGGGATAGGACACCCCCTAGAACCTTCCTTCGGGATGACATTGAGAGCTACGTTTGATTATTATAATCATACATTAACTTTTAGATTATCATTAGTCATAACTTATAAGCATAATTATTATATACTTAAAATATAAGTAAAACGGTGTACGATCATTTAACTTAACTTACATTCTGTTGGCTGGTTGACTATGTATGATCGCTACGAATGTAGGGACTTTTAAGAGCTCGCAATATTAGTCACAGTCACAACAAATAAAGTTGTGAAGGTAATATCCAAACAATCACATAAGACTCTAGGAGGAGATTTAGGCATTTAGTAAATTGAAATAAATCATAGTACATATATTGTCACCATGATATAGAGTATCGAACATCACCCTCAGAGAACAACAACTAATACATATTACAAGTACCACAGTCCACAGAGCTATACACACTGCGAATAAGGTAAGAGAATATACATATATAAAGACAAAAAAAATACAAGTAGTAGAATAATCATTCACCCGCAAAGAACTATTAAAATTATTTTTTTTTTTTATTCTACTACATAATATTATAAAATGTCTTGAAAGTGTGTGTTAAATGAATATGTTCGACAAAACTTCAGATATATTGTTTTTAATTTTGAAATAATCTAATGCATCATTGACGTTGGTGGTAGGATTACGAAATATCGGCCCTACCGATATCCATTCTGTTTTGTTTTTAGTCATTTGTACTTCAGATTCTAAAAAAATTATGGTATTATATAGCCTTAGCTCTGTAATTGTTTTGTTGTTTTATCGTTTTTACACGCTCACAGCTTCTACATAATGGATCTGTCTGATAATTAATTCTCTATAATTGATCTGTCATTTTTGTCACTAACCCGTCCTACAGCCGTATTTTTTTTTTTTGCTTAGTGGTAAAACACAGGGCTGTGAATTTCGAACTAGTTTTTTGTTTTCACTACTATGTATTTACAATTACCATTTGTTTAACATTAAAATGGTGGGCATTTTAATCACTGGCCTAAAAGTTTCTCGAATCCATTATATACCCATAAAATGTCTGTTGTTAATCTGGCACGAAGACAAAAAAGAGATACTTATTTTGTATTTTGGCACTTATTTATAAAGTATTGTAATGAATCCAATATATTTATTTTTTGTTTTTTTAATTTTAAACTCGTCTTTGTGAGTCAAAAGCTATGTAATTTTCCAAGAACGATATTTATTTTTTTAATTATTTATAAAAATAAACAAATACACATTTTGACAACTAAAACATATCATCAACAGAATGTTTTACATAAACTAACTAACCCGATTTGCATATACTGTATAATACAAATAATATAGGTTTTAACGAGGTGTATTATAATCCACAATGTTTAAGTCACTTCCAATTTAACCTGTCTATATATTTTACCTTATATTTGGTGTATTTACATACATGAGTTTTCGAGAACAAGCCTATTTAAAATATTCAATGCATTTAAGTGGTTTTACATTGTTAACACTTGTGAGAAGCGACTTCTTTGCCGTCTAGATGAATGGAAGGAGGTGTTACAGCAATAATAATAATAATAATAATAATAATATAGTGTCTGTAGAAGAACCGCTGGAATCCAAATCGAATAGTTATAAGGATAAACAAGACCACGGTGCATTGATTTTGATAGTACCTAATTATGTATTATTCAATTATTGAATATCAAAAACCACAAACTCGTATACTATGACATATAAACTGCAAAATACATATTTACTACATTTAACAGAAAAAATAATTTCAATTTACTGCTTGTAATTTCCCTCGTGTTAATATATCACTGTATAAAGGATTTTTTTTCCATAAATGATCTTGCAAAAGTACAAGCGTTTTACTGTTAATAAGCATTAAAGAAAGAACGAAAAAAAATTAATTATGTAACTGAATCAACACATATTTATACGTATATACATGTGTGCAAATATGTGGAGAGGACAAAGTTATAGTGCGTAATAAATAATAAAAACTCCAGACGTTAATTGTGACATTAAACATATTTAAACGTTTTCTATTTGAATAATAATATTAATAATAAAATAAATCGTTACGGCGCGGCGTTCTCATTTAAATGGGTTTATAATTGTACGTCTGTTTGCTTAAAAAGAAAAAAACATATATAATTAAATGATGATCAGGCCTTATATAGTTGGCCAGAGAATAGCATATGAATATTATTATATTATGTGCTCCGACGAACGGGGAAAATATGTAATAAAATATAAATGTAATTATGGTGTAATATGCAGTGTGCGTTCGTGTTACTTATGCAGGTACGTATTATATCTATCATATACCTACCTATGTCGTTGTTGTGAATAAATCAATGTTGTAGGCTATATAAAAAATATGTTTTGTTTGCATACATTTTTTAAATAACCAGTATATTATAATGAATAATGATGTTTATTTTTAATAAATCATGGAGAACAATTTGCGCGGATAAATTTCGATTAATTTGAGTGAGTAAATAGATGACGATAAAAAGGACGAAAACGAAAGATAGATTTTATAGTATAACCGATTTTCAACAAAAAAGTTGCTTGTTCCCGTTCGAATGTATGATGCGACGAGATTTATCTCGGGCGATAATTTAGTCTGACCATTCGAGGACAACGGTGGAGTACGCCCCCGACGGTAATTGTTTTCCGGCCTCGAGTGGTACAGCATTATAATAAAATATTATAATATATATATTAGGTATATATACGTACCGGAAAACCGTTTATTCGTGGTGGAGACCACTATCCGCTATACGCTTTCAGCGGGACAGTCTTCCTCGTGTTTTCGTGTTATCGACATCAAACATCGACAAGTGGGTAAGTAGGTATGTACGCTTCAGCTCTTCGAAGTCTCCATATGATAGGGCGGCGGCGCCGTCTTATGAGTGATCTTCTTCTTACCGCCGCCAAGTAAACACGCGTGCTATATTATATGGTACACATTATTACCTGTGTAATCTGGCCGAGACCGATTCCTATCATGGTTTTTATTAATTTTCTCTTCATCCGCTCGGCCAATCTGATTAAGGAATGGTTTTTTGGTCATAACCGCGCGCGCGCGCTCCACGGGATTACTCATAAGTATATATTGTAAATTATTATGTATATTCGTTGAAACGCCGAGAGTGCTGCCCGTGGGTCAGACGAGTATTGATGATACATATTATTAAAATAACGCATGTACTTATGTACGATAAGAGATCGGAGAAATGCGGAAATACCCTATATACCTATATTTTATGCTATGAATAGTGCACTTTTTATGTAATTAATATATTACAGATAGTATGGGTATACTTTCTCAATACTGAGATATACTCTACTTGGGGGCCCTGTAAAAATTACTATAAACAAATTTCATTTTATTCGTATTTCAATAATAACAATCGTCACTCCGTAAGAGGTAAAACCATTTTTCTCGTAACACGGCATATTATCACATACAAATAGTATTTCATGGTGTATAAAATATAAATCTTAGAAGAAAGAATAAAATACGCGAATAATCTGTTTTGTTATGTCATCTTGGTTCTAGAAAACTCATAATTTATGAACTTGTCCAAACTATAGAGTTCATAATATTCTTAATTTAGGATATTATATTATTAGTATACAAGACCTCGTCCACGGTCTTCAACTCTAAACGCTTTCACTAAACGTTAACTATCTACCAGTAGTCATTCGGTATCACCCACGCTCGTGTTCCAGCAACTCCACACCAACCATATTTACTTAAGTCATCATAACGAATCGGCTTAGCAGAGTGGTGCCCTACAGCCCTACAGGTCCGACTCGAGGGGTAGGCGCCTAGGTTGGCACTTTAGGAGAGGGAGATATTTTCAAAATTGTGAAAAAGTTATTACTTTAGGGGCTGTAAAATTTGATTTTGCCTAGTGCACTATTTTCGCTTAAGGGTGCACAACACGTTATTGATAGCACAGGTACTTACCATAGAAAACTATCTTTGAATACGAATGATTTATAAAAATGAGCATTAATTGTGGTAGTCCGACGATAAATTCATACAATAAAAGTTTCTTTTTTACACAAAATATATAATGACGTTTCGTGAGCGCTTTGTATACGCATAAAAGATTTCCTCGTGTCTTGTCACATCAACGAGAGACCGCCGCAGCCGCCACCGTCACTGACTAGTGTATATAAATAAATATATATATAAGGATAGGCATCGACAATACCTATAAGGCTATATAATATACGCCTCTAAGTATAAAGGTAACCACTATAAATAATATCGTGTCAATTGTGTCCGATTTTATATTGTAATCGAGTTTCACGATATCGAATAAATTAATGTCACGCTATTTTTCTGCAAAATGATTTCTACTGGGGGATGGAGGGGCTTGAAGGCAACAAAAACTAAGCCATCGCTCAGAACCTAGAGTGTTGAAAAATAAATAAATTAGATATTTATCGATGGTTGTTAATAAAATGAATAAGTGATTTTATTGTTAACTATTATCAATCATAATAGTCACAAGCCTGGGAAAGTTAATGATCATTTTTAACTAAGTTAAGTTAAATTAAGCTAAGTTAAGTTGATAGAAATCAATAATCATATAAAAAAGTTATTTGAAAAATTATAGTTAACTTATTAACTTAAGTTATTTATTTATTTGTTAATATACAAGTAGCTAGTTATATGGTTTCAAATAATAAAAAGTAAATAAAATAATCCGTTCTTCAACTTAATTTCCATAACTGTACGCAATATTCCAAGCGGGCCAACTACGCACTATATAATATTGTAATCATAGGCGTGCACGCGGGGGGTACATGGTATGCAACTGCACCCCCAGCGAGTTCAGTTTAGAAATAAATTGATAGATAAATAATATTTTTTAAGTTTATAATTTTTTTCAAACCCGCGGTCACCCGTGAGTGCAGCAGCAAGCTGGTACGTACGATACACGGTTAAAATCGTTTTCTGTTATTACGGCGCGATTGTCGATAGTAGCTATCGTAAAAGTGGCTACACCAAAAGTTATTTGTAACTTCTGAATTGCTTTTATTAATTGTGATAATAAAACACATTAGTGACTGTTGTTGTTTACAGTAAAAATCCCTGGCAGCGTAGTGCAAAATAATAATTTTATGGTGGGTAATGTACTAGCGTGTTTGATTAATTTATACATTTTATTGATTTAATATATTAATTATAAAGAAGCTTTGTAGGTAAACAGTATATTTAAGTATTTAACAACAGTTACGTGATATAAAAATTAAAATGTCACAAAAAATAAAGTCAACAACCTTGTATCTCATATGTTCACTGTTATGGACATTGTTTGAATTTGGTATTGGTCGATTGTTTGGGTATTAAAAACCGTGTGATATTTGATTTTTTTGGGTGTGTCCAGTTAATATATAGCTTCATAGAAGGAAGTCCTAGTAAACATGCTGTTTTGGAACGTATTGTCCAAGAAACAAATATTAAATTGAAAACACTTAAGTCTCTGTCAACTACAAGATGGGCTTGTCGATCTGAAGCAGTTTCAGCAGTAGAAAAAAATTATAATTCTCTGTTTCAATGTCTTAAAGAAATTTCTAAAACAACAACACAACCTGATGCCAGACTAAAAGCAAATGGAATAATATACCAAATGAAAAGTTATAACTTTATTTTTGCGTTATATGTGATGAAACCTCTTTTGGCTCAAATTCAAATAGTGAGTGCTAAATTACAGACTCCTGATTTAAATTTGTTATCTGCTGTAAAAATTGTTCAAGCATTAAACAAAAGTTTAATAAGTCTAAGAAGCGATGAAGATGAATATTCTAAACCAGAGGTTCCCAAACTTTTTAACTTTTTATTGTACGACCCATTTTGAAAATTTTTTAAAATATGGCGACCCACAATATCAATTAATGACATTTTTTTTCTTTTTTACGATACAACAAAAAATTAAACTATTTTATTAAATTTTATGTAATTACGAAAAAAAAAGTATAATAAGTATAATATATAGTATTTGACACGGCCGCTGGTAAACTCGTAATTGTCACACTCACAGATAAGGGTTGACGATAAAACTGAATTTGAACTTTGATCATCAAAAGATCCACCAAAAGTATAATCGCGACCCACTTTTGGGTCGCGACCGACAGTTTGGGAACCTCTGTTCTAAACAGTATGATAAAGTTCTCGATGTATGTAATGCATATCAGATACAAATACCTGATGTGAAACATAGAAGAGTATCTAATAAAATTGATAAAAACCATACTCAACATTTTAGTTTAAATAAAAAGAGTGAAATGAAAACTACTGCTTATTATGTTGAATTAGAAGATTTATTCAACGGCTTAGAAAACCGATTTAGTCAAGAAACATTAAACCTTATAAATTCTATAAGTTGTATGATGCAGCACAAAATAGAAAGTTCAGACATTGATATTTTAACTAAAAAATGTGATTTACATAGAGATGAATTTGAAGGTGAACTTAGACTAATTCGTGCTATTCCAGATTTTGAAGAAGGAACTTCAAATACATATACACAATACATTTATGGTTGAAAAAATTATCAGCTCTTGGAAATTGTATAGATGTTCACAAAACATTAAAACTATTTACAACAATCCCTGTTACAACATGCTCGTGCGAGAGGGCTTTTTCAAAACTTAGTTTAGTAAAAACTAAACTAAGGAGTCAAATGAAGCAAAACAGATTAGACTCTATGATGATGATTTTTGTGGAGCAAGAATTGGCATCACAAATCGATCCAGACGATGTAGTTAATGAATTCAAATCTATGTACCCAGGTACACGTCGTCTTGAATTATAATTTATACAATTATTGATTTCTAAGAGAAATGAATTTATTATTAAAAGAAATTATAAATTGTTTTTTTATTAATCCTAGCCAGACTTGTTACATGGTTAGGTAACATACTAAAATTTTTAATTTGTTTGTACTGTGCACCCTCAGCAAAAATGTCCTGCGCACGTCTATGATTGTAATATAATAATACAATTTTTTTTTTTAATGTACAGCATATCCTGATGGCTTTCTATCGAATGGTTATTTTTGAATTGTCAAGTATAATAATTATTAACATAATTTTTTCTAATTTTAAAAAATCAAAAGTATTCTTTGCAACACTAGTGAGAGTATACCAAACCCCGATGAGCATTTACACAGCCCAATCACTGCCACACAGTTTTAGTTAAATTCAAGTAGTTAATTAGTAATTTATCATTATTTATGATACAATATCAAACTATTACGAATTAACTAATAATAGACCGACGTCCGACATATCTTGAGAGATATCAGATTGAACTTGCCGAATTAAATTTAATACGTTTTAGACATAGTATTTTATGATATTACATATTATATATTTAATACAAAAAAATATCGTATAATGTTTTCAATCGATTAAACTGTATTAATAGATACTTACACAGGGTTTAAAGTGGAAAAAAATTCCAGAGGGGACTAATGTCTCCAAATAGTTTTAAGCGTTCCATATTATATAATTGTATATATAATGTCTAATGTATAAAGTCCTAATTAAAGGCCTATGTGCAAAACCCGAATACGTCCACATTTTTCAAAAATCGTTTTTGGTTATAAAAAAGTTCAGAAAAAAAATCTCTATCGATGGGTGCAAAAACCGAATACGTCCGATGAATAGTATTGAAATAAAATGTTAAAAATAGATTTTTAAATTTCTGTTGGGTGGGTGCAATAACCATGATACGCCCGGACGTATTCATTGAAATAGTATATATCCATTTTTTTTTTGCGCCCGACACTTCCATATAAATTTAGATCTTTCATTGATTGCAATAACCAGATATGAAGAGTTGTATTTTTTTCATAGCATAAAAATATAAAGTTGTATTTTATTTTATTTTAATATATTTTATTGTTTGTTGGAGTCTTTAGGTACAGCTTTTTGGTGATCATTAAAAGTATTGTTGTAATGGTATCACTGTATTTAATCAAATAATATTTGATACAAATTCACATTCGTGTATTATCAGTACAAATGTTTCAAAAATGAAAAAGTTATAATGTAGGTAGTCTTTTATTTTACTAAAAAATATTAATTAATATTTATGATATAATATCGTCTTAATAAAAATGAGTGATCAATCACTGAGCGTATTTGACGACACGGATTCTGATCCAGTTGTTTCCAATGATGAAATGAACAGTGATTCTTTCTTGTTTAGCTGTATCTGTTTTTGACGAGGACACTTATATAATACTGCTTGAAAACGATCAAAAGGCTAATAATTATTCAGGTACGTCAAAATTTTTAAATAATAATTAACAAGCGACATCTAATATATTAGCTGATGACAGTGATGATGATAGCAATAATAACTACTCTAATGGTTCTGAACAAAACCACATTAATTTTCCATCTACTTCATTGCGGGTAATAGAAGCACCTAGCACTGATGAAGAAAACTTAGGTAATAGTCAAAGGTTAGGTCAGAAGAAGCGCCGAAAACCAAGTCTATGGAATAGGAATAAATCCAAGACCGGGAAAATGTACAGAATTGACTACAGTAAAATATTTTGTTGATTAGTTGGTTTCAATAACCAGATACGTCCCAAAAAAAAATTGGACGTATCTGGTTATTGCGACCATTGAAAATCTAATTATCATAATTTTTTAGTTTTTTATAAATATTTTTATAGATATTAAATTCAAACCAAAGAGAACTTGTTTAAGTGATGTATCATAATCTTACAAAAAGAATAACACCACGCTTTTAATTATTGGTTCATTTTCCAATTTTATTGATAGTTTTTTGTGTTTCCTGAACATTATGAAAAATGGACGTGATGGTTTTTGCACCGAGGCCTTCAATTTGTTAAAGGGGACGCCTTTTAACCGTCGTCAGAGGTAGGGGGACTGAGTCCTCTTGCGTCCCCCCCCCCTTTAACCCCTGTACTTACATTATTATTTTTAAGCTTTCTTCGCGCATAATAATATAAATAAACCTACATACTAATATGCAATATTATTACGTGTACATTAAACAAAATGTAGCGTATCATATCTTATGAAAAAAATGATTTACACGCCACGTAAGCCGTGTTATATAACTCTCGCGACACTTGTGTGGATGTGTGTAAGTATGAGTGCGTGTGCGTGCTTGTAGTCTTTGTCGGACGAGCGATGAATGCAATAATAATATGGAGTTGGCGATGCCGGCCCGACCCTGTACGAGTTAGGTTCGCTCGGTAATTAGAAAACAATTATATTATGTCGTTGTTATTACCATCACATAACCGTAAAGCTGGCGTGCATTTGTGTAATTACGTAAATGTTTTATGTGCAAGTCCACTTAGTAGCGTGTGGTCGACTTGTGGCGTGCTCGTCGTAGGTGTCCACAGCGGGATTCGTGAGAGCACTGCTTGTAGACTTGTTACAAACGGTAGGGTACAATATTATACTACATGGCTGTGAGAGTAAGAGCGAGCGTAACATTTTTAAAAAAGCAATGATTATTATTTCTACTAAAGTTATTATTTCGCAAAATATGTACCAGCAAAAAAAAAAGTAATTTCAACCCTGAGGTCCGGGCATCACCCACCGTAGTACGATATAATAATAGCTACACAGAAAATAATATAAGGATGATCAGTTAATTAATTAAAATACAAAAAAATTGAGAAATCTGCAACCTGCTCAAAGTGCTCACCAACCAAACCAACAGGTCCGTGAAGTTAACGGGATCATGAGAAGCACTAATTCCCGCTGTGCCGACAATTTTTAGAGCTTCAAGCATATACAAAAATAAAAATTAGTGCTAGATCCTAGAATCGATAATCCATTCTATAAAAGCCTGACCATTTTCGTTTTATTACTGTAATAAATTGATATAATATCGATAGCACACACTGTATAATATAGGTACCTGAATATTATTCAGGTGTGTCCAAATAGGGCATACTAAGCATATCCAAATTCTACAAAAATATAATTTACATTCAAATGCACATAGAAACTTGTATATGGCTTGTAAGTATGTCTTAACGCTTTCATGTAGTCAAGTACGATGTGAGACTACATTTTCAAAATTAAAATATGTTTTAAATAGATTAAGGAATTGTTTAAGTCAATCTAAACTGGAAACATTTTTGATTGTGTCTGTCAAAAAAAAATGTTTTAGTTTATTTAAACAACAAAGAAATAACAAATAAATTGTCCAAAAAGAATACAAAATTGGCAAATTTGTTAAATATGTAATTTCATTGTTTCATTAAAAAAAATTTAATATTGTTAAGACATACTTATTGTTATTATTATTTTATTATGTTGTATGTATGGTAATATAATTTATAATTAAGTATTATTATAATACATTATGTATAATGTGAAAGTTTAATATTGTTTATATTCATTGTTATATTTATTTAACGCCTTACAATCAGTGGCGTAACCAAGGGGATGGCTAAGGTGGCTTATCAGCCCCCCTCCCTTGACCGTGTTGACCTTAAAATTGTACCAAAATTAGTACGACAAATAAGAAGTGTAAATAAAAGACATATTGTATTTGTATACTTAGCACTACATACAAAATTCCTGGCTACGCCATTGCCTAAAATTAATTGGCTATGAAATACACTAAAATATAATAATCTTAATAATCAAATTTTACGGGGGGGGGGGGAGAGCTTATCCCTTCGTAACGTACCTTGTCAAAAATTGACCGTACAAATTTTGGGCCGGTGAACATGTAAATTGGCCTCTTAGAAGTGAAAATCTCGATGGGCCGATACATACCTATCTGGCCCTGAGTATAAGAATGAATAGAAACCAAAAAAGGTCGGTAAACGGTAGTCAATGGTAATTATTTCATTTCAGAAAAAACTTGTTAATTTAAAACCATTAAATGCTTCCGAAGATTCAGTTGGCAAAATTAGATTTTGAGAAAAACAATAGTTATTAACAACTAAACTTATATTTGAAGAGTCCATAGAAAAATTGCATTTTTAAAAACAACGTTTTCTCTGAAACACATTTTAGTTGACAGTGAGCAGCAGTTTATATTTTTCAGCGATCGGAACCAACGATGACAATACACGCGCAGTCAAATCTCACACACCAATGGACACCATGCATCATTTATGTAGGTTCACGACCGACATTACGACATAACATCAGAGTTAACGAGTTCTCATTAGCATTTTTTGGCGGCATCGCCTTTGAAGACCTCCCCGTCGTCTTTAAAATTATAATAATATCATTAAACACTAACAGAGAGGAAGCGTTTTTGGCCCGTCACGAAAAAAACCATCGCAGTCGCCCACCTTCCAAAACGTCTTCCATCCGCTAGTAGAGTCTAGGAGTGTAATATATATATTCAACTGAAGGAAATTTAGTACAATAACCTAATAATTAATAATACAGTAGTCACTCGATAATTCGAACCTCGATAATTCGAAAAACTCCATAAATTGAACTAAACGCTAAGTCCCACAAGAAAACTTCTATAATTAGAAGAAAAAAACATGTATTCCGGTCCCCTCGATAATTCGAAATGTCTGTCGGTGAGGCACACTCTACAATTCGAATTTTTTTCACGAATCTCTATAATTCGAATTTCTTTAAACACGATTATATGTACGTTCATATGTATAAAGATTATGTACAATCTATTTAACGTACTCGTAATGAAACTAAAAACGACGTTGGTTAAATATTATCGTAGTTTGATGTTATCGTATCTTAACTACCTAATCTATACCAAAATAAACCTCTGCTATGGGTAAACCGTTATTGAAATTGAATAAAACGTAGTCAGTCGCAATATGGGTCCCGTAAAATACAAGTGTTTGTCGATAGCCGACAAAAAAAAAGTGATCGCAGCAGTTGAAGCAGGTGAAAAAAAAAAGATGTTGCTCTACGTTTTGGTATCCCAGCTTCTACGCTTTCAACAATACTAAAACAAAAGGACAATCTTACAACATTAACACCTTATTCATCGCGGATCAAACAGAAAAAATGTGAGTACCCCGATCTGGAAGAATGTCTTATAGCTTGGTTTACTCAATGTAGGCAAAATAATATTCCAATATCAGGACCTATTTTAAAAGAAAAATTTAAGTTGTTTGCTACCAACTTAGGTATCAAAAATTTTCAAGCTAGTGAGGGTTGGTTGGAAAAATTTAAAAAACGTCATGATTTAACTTCAAAAAAGTATGTGGAGAGAGTGCAAGTGTTGACCCGTGCATTTCACAAGATTGGAAAAATGAGTTAATCGATCTATTGGTTGATTATGATGCTAGGGATATTTTTAATGCCGATGAGACCGGACTTTTTTACAAATGTTTACCAGATCGCACTTTGACATTTAAAAACGAAAAATTGTATGTGTAATAAATAAATATCAATTAATAATTTTAAAATGTACATAATTATATTTATAATAAGATAATGTCAAAATAAACGTTATATATATATATGTATATACAATGTATTTTATTTATTAATTTTTTTCCTTCGATTATTCGAACACTCGGTAAATCGAATTTTTAACTCGGTCCCCTGAATTTCGAATTATCGAGTGATTACTGTATAAAGACATCCTACAAAGACAAAAATTTCGGACTTAACTATAAAATATACTCAGATAATATTGAAAATTAGATTGCAGAAAAACAATACCTTTTATTTAGGATGTGAGTCCTAAGATTTGCCACTTTAAAAGTAATTTCTGTAAACGCCTGGCACCCACATAAATAAACAAAAATTTCTCAATAAAATAATTTTAAGTTATCAATAAAGGCGCATAAAGCCGAGCCGACCAAACCGAAAAAAAATCAAAATGCTGATTTTATATGTTAGTGTATACAAGCTATTCCCGAAAAAATTCGGACCGAATATTTTTTGGTCCGGTCGGTTCGGGTTTAGTGTATGCGCGGCTTAATCTTAAGCCGTCGCGTACTCACCGGGTCGAGAAATAAAAATAAAAATAAAGAAGTGTCTTTTACAATTTCAATTTTAAAGATCAAAAGTCAGGAAATTTCAAATAAAATTATTAGAATGAAAATAAACCACTTCGCTGGGAATTTCTTCTGAGAATATCACGGAGACAGAGTTCGATGTTAATAAGACATCACTATTCCTCGTTGTTTACTTTACAAGATACAGTAACGTTTGAGCGAATTCATATTTAAAAGTCGTGGTACTACGAGTGTTTTATGTACGTTTTACGTTTTACATGGCGACAACGACAACGACGAGAGAAATGATAACAAGAACTACAACAATCACAAAGACGACGACAGCAACAATCACAAAGACGACGACAGCAACAACAACGACGACACGTCGGGAGTTACGCTTTCCATTCAGCGCGGACTTCTACATTGCGAGCACATGGTTTTCACGGGACGATGTGAAAATCACAGTGTCGAGGTAGAAAAACGATAGACAGAAAAATACAAGCAGCAAACGACTGAGTGCATACAACAAAAAATACATCAAAGTTTACAGTGTATTTTGCATAATAACGAAGCAATAATTGTCAACAAGTATGCTGACATTCTAACGTAATAAGCGTATTATTTTTAAGTTACAAAGTAACAAAATTAGATGTAAAATAAATTTGGGAACTTATTTATTTTAACGAAATAAAAATCAATTTTTTTATTTTGTAAATTTTGCAAAAGAAATAATAAAGAAAAAGAACAGAAATTAATAAAAAAAAACCTCGAGGATAAAAAAAAATATAATATATGTATACTATGCTATAAATGATATTGCACCAAGATAAGCTAAATCGAAAGCAACAACATACGTCATCAGTGGTATTTATCAGACTTAATTGTATCTTTTAGATTTTTGAACAAAATGTTTCACGTCAAGTAAAAAATATATAAAATCCATAAGCATTGAGTGTGGTCAGAAGTATGAAAGTTGTCAATGACTTTGCTTACAAAGTTGTAATAAATGTATTAATAATAAATACCTTTGGTACTAGTTACTAAGTATAGAATTAGTTCATTTCTATGGATAATTTTAGTGATGCATCAACTTTTTAGATAATGGGTATAATGGGTTTATTAGGTAATGTATCGATTATTAATTAATGGAAAAGCAAAGCAGCACCATTGAAAGCGTTTATGAAGACGTCAGATCGGTAAGAGTACGCGGTCATGTGCACTGCTACGTCCGGACTCGAGCGTGTATAAAGTGGAAGCGTAATTGCGCGAGCGGCAGACGAAAGGCAATTAAGTGCCCCCGAGCCACGACACACGAATAAGGCTGCACGCGCGCATACCTCCTATGTAACATGACAAACATAATATTATTAAATTATACTCCCCCGACAAATACATCGAGGCACTACGTGAGCGCAATGATCAACGATCGTCACGGTTGTGCATCGTTTGAAACATTATATTTGGAAGACAGGATGAGACAAATGCCTTTCCTACAGGACACGGTTATCTACCCAGGTCGTATAAATGCACGTCAACGGTTAGAAGCCCAACACGGTGACATGTGCAATGAACGTAGCATAAAATTGGAAAAGGCTGTGGAGAAAATGAAGATATTAATTCATAAAGTCGGAACAACTCAAAAATAAATTAAGAATGAGAAAAAAAGAATGACCAAATATCAACCCTACTCCAGAAATCGAAATGATTTTGAATAGAAAAACAAGATCACAGTACAGCACACTTTTTTTGAATGGTAGTATATGACCACTTGTTTACGAGTATCAAACAATCCGTAACGCACGCATTTTTGATGCAGTAGCAGCATTAATTACTATGGCTTGTATTGACTACCCTCAATATGGAGATTTCGTGGATTCTTACAAGAATAATTTTTTTAAATTTTGTAAACATTTAGCTTTTAACTGAACATCTCAACAAACATACATTAAGCGTTTACAAATATTAAAAGAAATTTTTAAAGAAGTTTATGGAGTAACAGAATAGATACAATGTATAATATATTACATTTAATAACTTAACTATTTGTTAGTGCTCCATCAACTATCGAATATGTTTATTTTTCCAATAATAAACAGTCTATACTTCAATATTGAAAGAAATAGTGCTACAGTTAAACTATAGTTCGTTTAAAAAATGCTTTAAAATGTCATGAGGATATATTATTATATTTGAATTATACTTTTAGATTTAACATAGGTGTACAGTTAAATGTCCAACATGGACAAGTAGGAATAATCTTAGTTAATTTGCAAAAATATGGTTGGAGACGATACGATAAAGTCGGGATGCCTGCAACTTCACGCACGTGTGATGAATACATAGTCGTCGATGCCGTCGGTTATATTGTCGATAAGGCTTCAAGACCAGTGAAAACGAAATCGAGTCAAAACACACGACACAACCTTAGTCTCGGTCCGGATATCGCAGTATGTACATGTATAATATAGACACTTATTTATTTTATGATAATGGCGAAATCGCGATTCGCTTATAATTTGCCACAGGGAAATAAATCTGCCTGAGCGCGACACGGCGCAACACAACAACCCAAGTCCCAAACCCACGTCGTCCGACGCCACCGCCGCCGCAGCGTGGGCCTCCCCCGTATAAGACCGCAACGTTTTATTTATGATAATTTTTAACGCGCACCGCCGCTCATCCGCCGTGCGAGTCTTTTTTTAGTACATAAACGTATGTAAAAATTTTTTATTATTATTATTTCTTCATCTCCGTCGCGACACAGAACAACAAATTTATTTTCGATATAAATTCTCAATGAATAATAATTAAGACACGACTGCCGCCGCCGCCGCCGCCGCCACTATACCAGACCAACGCAGATCACCGGCGTCAGATTGCGCGACCAATATTATAAACGTCGTCCATAGAACGCATATTAAACAATTTACCTGTCGTTGCCGTACGCATTACATTATAATAATATATACGAATATAAACTTATCCACGAATATATTTTATATATACTAGTACATGGTGAGTGTGTGTGTGTGTTTTGCTGCTGCTGCTGCTACCGCTATTACTTCGATCCATGTTAATGAAACGACGACGACGTGTCCCAGTCACTCGATTAACACGCGTTTCGAATGCCAATTTTGTCGTGTTCGACGTTTTTTTACCCATTTTTTTTTCCTAACACCAGACGACTGCTTCCGACGACCGCCTGTAAACGAGTAGTACCTTTTTACTGCTCATACATACGTACAACGATCAGGAGGTTGAATACTATTCGATTACTATTTTATTTCATTTTTTTTTTCCTTAAAAATAAAAATACCTTCTAAACGTTCATATATCAACACATCAATAGCTGATAAATTGTACAACAATACGTCACTCAACACCTCATCACCTCAGTATTGCTTAAGCAGCCAGCCATGTGGGAATTATCCGTTTCCGCAAAAATTTGAAATGACCGATTCCGCCAATTTAAGAAAGGTTCGGTTATCGTTTCCGCCAATCTACCAACTATGGTAAAGTTTTTATGACACATTCCATATTTTTAGTAGAATGGCGGTAACGGGAATCGAACATTTTTTAAATCGGTGGAAACGGGTGATGGCGGATCGGTAATTTCACAATTTTTCGGAAATGGTACATGAACCAAATTATGTGGATATGTCCTTGGACGATTGGAGGTCAAACGGAGTGTCTCGGGTACGCATTGGCCCAAAGAAATCGTATTTAAATAGCAATATTATATTAATACGTTTATGTACATAATGTATATAAGCTGCGACAAACGTGCCCCGCGTATAAAATATAGCAATATAAAATATAATACGATTGTGTTATCCACATAAATATTATACTACTCGGTAAATTAACGGACACTGCAGCAACGTGTTATTATTATTACAGCTATTATCGTCGCGTGTGTGCATACAAAACGGCGTGTTAGATAAATAATAATAATAATAATAATAATAATATAAAATGATTTATCTCTGTGTGAAAATAATAATAGTAATAATAATAATACGGTTTTCGCGCGATCGACCGAACGCAGTCATAGATCGAATCTTAATAGATCCGCCGACGTCGCCTTTGCGAGCTCGTGCCACGGCCATAAATTGGATATTCGCCACAGCAAAAAAGCAGCATTGGCATATAAATATAAATTATAAGTATATATGTGTGCATACAAACGAATGAACCCTGGACACGCGTATCAGAATTCACTTAGGATAGTCACAGACCGCTTGTAAAGCTGCAGTGCTCTGGCACAGCATTATCGTATTGTACACAACGTGCGCCCGCAGAATAGACATAAATTATAATTTATTTAATAAATATATAATATTATAATATATTTAAAAGACAGATAATATCATAGCACGCAAAGACGAGCCAATGTTAGCTGGTTCCGCCTATAATATAATCACATAATAATTAAATATTAAAGAAAAAATGTGTTATTTTATTAGACACCATAAAAATTCTAGTAGAAACTTAGAAAAAAAAATGTAAAAACATTTAATAACATCGAGTTATTCGATAAAACGTTGGTCCCTTCCGAAAACATCTGAATATTTGAGGAAAATGCAAGATGTAAAATATTATTTTAATAAAGATAATTTTAAATATGAGCTGCTCCTCGGTTATTACAAAATACCACATACATAATAGGTATTATAATAGCAAAAATAAAAATTCAAACGACATTAGAATCAAACTCGAGCTAGCTGACAAGTGACAACCTTCACAAAATACTAGGCCCTGATCCGGACAACATCCAAAAAATATTTACTTTCTTAAAATTATACAACTTATATAATCTAAACAAGGATTCACGTCCCAGACTTGAATTGTATAACTCTCCCCCTGCTTTCTCTTTCTATGTAAAAAAATTAATATCCTTAATCTAACCACGTATTCACATTATGGCATTGTGTACACCAAAAGTCAATAATCTATGTTATAGCTTAATAATAAATAAAAATTAAAAAATTAAAGTCCAAATAATCTTTACTTGTACAGTGTAATAGTAACTAATATTACAACCATTAAAACTGATTATACATATTGTATAAATAAACGGGAGACCACCCGGAATTTTAAACAATACATGCCACGCCAACACCCCACACACAATATTACATTCTATAGGGGTCTGGGGTATATTATTATTATACACCAGTATATTAATAAATGCTAATGGTCAATCGAGGTAGCTAAATTGTAACTTATCTCATACTTGAGATAATTCTAAGGATTTATGTAATAATATATTCGGTCGGCCGGCAAAAACGCCAAAACAGTCAGACCATGTAAGAATCTTGTGGTATAAAAAATAAGTAAAAATACTACTCAGAGAATAATTGTGAATCAATAAACGGAAAAAATTACAGGTAATTATCTATAATTATAGTTACGTTAACATGTCTTCCCCGATGAATTGATTATAAGAGGTATCATGTAATTACGTTATTATCGTTATAATAATATCGTATTTACAGTTTTATGTGGGGGAAAAAAACATGACAATTTACATGATTGAATATTAATTCAATGCGCAATAAGTGTATACTGCGTATAGTCCATTATAAGTGTGTGTTTATATTATTTATGATAGTGCTCTAATCAGATAAACGATAACCAGCATCCAAAGTGGAAACATCCAAACATAGAAAAAGTGTCTTCGAGAAGCAACAAGTTTTTAGTATCCAACTTGGAAATTTGCATAATATTTCAATTATTCTACGTGTGTGTTTGTTATTAAATTATCACATTAAAAGAATCCGAGAAAAATATAATAAATTATAACGGTAATTACAGTTAAATTGTATACTATTCGCCACGTTATAATAATCTAAAAAAATATACTAATTAAATATTCACGATCGTCGCGATTAGAACAATTATTATTATTATAAAATGGTGCTTATAAGTCATAAACCAATGACCTCAATATAAACCTATATAAAAAGGGTTTATAGCTGTCAGCGTGGGTGGTATAATTTGCAGTTATGGTGCACCATATTCAATCAAGAAAATTAATTTAAAATATCGAATTGGTATACAATATACATAGTGGGTGATGAGTCAAATTATGGGTTAATTATGCAAAATTTCCCAAAAATTAAATTCCATAAAAAATGTTTATTTTATTTTCAAATTGACCTATGTATACAGATAATTGTAAAAAAAAACCCGCATTCAAAAATAATTGATTTTCTTCGGAGATATTAATTTAGGCAAGCTAGATTACGTTTCCGACCACTGTGCGACGTGCGATTCCATCTCTATCGTCGAGCGAGGGTCCTCCCTTGCGCGTAGGAGATAGTAGCTACCGTGTCTCCGAAGTCATTAGAAACGTCCGGTAGACAGGATAAATTACGAGCACGACGAAAGTACATTATGAAAAAATAAATAACGAAACAGAATTCGAGAAACCCGTGAAACAGAATAACACAAATAAATACTGACCAAGACGTATGGGGCAAGCTGATGGTGCAGCAGTAGTAGGTAAACGTAATATAATATATACACGAGCATTATTAATTTCAAGCTTCCGGTCGACATCCATACACACACACTCTGTATTTTTTTCATTTCGGACATTAGAGAAGTCCCCGAGCGTTCCTAATTTACGCACGACGGCGGATTATTTATTCGGTAGTCTTTTCGTGTGACCACAGGTGGCAGTGGCGGCAATGGCCTATATGCGGTCAGTTTTATTTATATTTATTTTAGTTGTATTATGATTATTATGATTATTATTACGATTATCATGTGATTTTCTTCCGAAATTATCTTCACGTATAATACTATATAAGCCACTGCCACGCCGACGACGGTCCGTATTGTCAGCGTGTGTGTGTGACCACCCAGAAAAACGTCAAGACTCGTTATGCGTTACGAAACGAATATTATATTATATTAAAATATCATACGCGAGTACCAACATGTATACCTATAATATTATGAGAGGTTACCGGGGGAGCCGGGTATAACACCGATGGTTCGACTCTGAGGTATATAATAATAATAATATATTAATATGTACTCGGCGATAAGAAGTTTAAAAAAAGCGGTACCACGATACGCCACAGATAAAACAGCCGCGATAGCGAGACCGAGGGAACTGTTCAAGAATTATAATCGTAACATTTGGATATACGTGCCCCGAAGTCTTTTCCGACTAAGTTCGACAGCGATATGAGACCAAGAATAAAAAGAATAACATAATATTTGCAGGGCACCGGCAGGTTCGTACGTGAAATATATTATAATATCACACACTGTATTATGGAAAACAGAAACTCTCTAGAAATTGCATTCATATTCGCCATGCATATTAACCTATGTGACTACCAGACTATTACCGTTATTTCAGTCCATATGTCCTGTATATAGATTAAATTACGATTATATTTCTAAAACATACTGACGAAAGATATGAACCAAAGAGATAAGTGATTCTAATTTATAACTCTCAAGATTCAATTACCTATCCTAAGGTTCGGATAGTTTTGTTTCGAGAAATTGAGTTTGGTGTACCTACTCATCTTACGACACCATTTCGTATCTGAATGCATGGAAAAATTATTAATTTAACGGCCTAATAAAATTTAATGGACCAATCACGGGCCACTAAACCATGTTCAAGGGATCATTAGCTCTCTTTTGATTCGTTAAATGTTTAGAGTGATTGTTCATGCAACCAGGAATGAATTAAACATTGCTTTAGTCAAAATATATTATAGCATACATTTTAATAAACTTTTACTTAAAACTGTTAGTAGAGAATGGATTATAATATATCCATTAACGTTTACTTTAAATCAATTTGCTAAATAAAAATTACACAAACGAAGAATACAAATTGATTGTGATGAAAAAGGTCATTAATTTTCTAATGATGAAGAAAGTGACAAGCGTTATCAGGTTATCTATCAGCAATCATGTGTTAGAATTTTTTTTTTTATTTATAAATTTACAAATAATAGAATTTATAGCAGAAAAAATGTATAACATGAATTATCAGCCATAGTCAAGCTTTATGAGAATAAGTAGTGGTGGTAATTTATTGTTCTGAGTACCTATACCTAACCAAATTGTATCAATTATAGTAATCATTATAATAGTATTTATAAAATAATGCTGTTTAAGATATAAATAAATAAGTGCATGGTAGGTACGTCCTGTCCTATCTACTTACTATGCGGTCATAATGATCAGGGATTAAATTAGGACATCATTGCATAACATAATATAATCTTTTTTACAATCACGTGAAGACCATCCCGTTAGTTGGGTACCTAGTTGGTCTATTTTCTTCCAATAATGCCTGTCCGAGTACTTCTTTTCTTTTTTCATATTATTATCTACCTACCTACTTGTCCGCACAAATTTTCGTCCGGGGGTCCGCTAGTCGGTGACCCTCTTTTCAAACGTACGTGTGGGACTCGATCATTGGAAGTAATTTTCTTTTTCATTATGAAACAAATATTAAAACGTTCGATCGATCACGGGATTAATTTGAGATCATGACTGAAGATTGCGCACCCGAAATTACGCATTAATTTATAATATAAATGCATCCATTATCTATGTGCTACAGTCGACCATTGTGAACAGACCGTCGTCTTTTCTGTTCAATCACGATGACAAAATTCAATTAAAGAAAAAAATAATAATAAACGACTTTATCAATTTCGCCCACGTCTGTTTCGTGCCCGGGACGTTATAACACGTCGTAGGTTGACGGGTGCATCGATACAGCCACGCGTGTGAAACGTTTATCGATCACAATCTCCGCAAGCGCTTTTAGATTTCACACATTGTATATTGCCCATGTAGGTAGACGTTGCTGGGGATATTATTAATTATATAACTATATATGTACCATTAAATTGTTTGTCAACCGTTTTGGATCTCTGTACACCACCGTGAAACAGACACATATTCCTAATAGCGACTTTGGCTGAAATTACTACAGTATCGCATGTCACGTCCCGGCGCGGCCGTAAGTAGTCTCCGAAAAGAGGTGGAAGGTACCACACAAAATAGATATATCATAAATTGATTAATAATTGATTAATTGAAAGATAATTAATTTGATAATATAGATATTATAAATATCATTTCTGTTTTCGAATCAATTTAACATACGCAGTTTTTAACCTATTGAATAGTGATGGTTTGAACTGAGTACAATTCAGTGGTTGTTTATCGAACGTGAATCATCTCTATCAAGGATCGTCGGTCATTGCATCTAAAGCCTCACAAGAGAGATCTATAAGTTAAAAAAGTTCCAAGCAGTGTGAGTATTTATTTTATTAAATTATTATCATTGGAAGTTATCAACATTGTCTATTGTTTATTATTTTTATTAGTATTGTTATTACAATATTGTACAAAAAATATGTATCCGTCCGACATCATACGCTCGGATATCGGCGGTCCCCAACACTGACATAACAGACGCGCGACGTAGAGACCGTGAGACACATATTATTTTAAACCGAGCGGCGCGTACCTACAAGAAATAATTGGTAAACGGACGCGACCCGACTGTATATCACCACAGCCACCGTCAACAACCATTTTATACCACAGTGGCGGCAAACTATACCTGCAAAACTCCGTACACGCACGCGTACTCGTGTATAAGTACGTGCACGCGCACGTGTGAGTGTACGGTACGAGAAATCCGACAGACTCGACTTTCCCACGGGCTTCTACAATGCACTGTGCACAGATTCAAAGCATTGTTTTTTCTACTGTTTTATTTTATTTTATTTTTTTTACTATTATTATTATTTATTTATTTATTTCCACATTCTCTCTTTCGATCACATACAGACGCACTCGCACAAGTGCTCACGCACACACATGATGATCCAGTTCTGTCTGGAGACGCGTTATACGGCGTATTATACCGTTGCGTGCGTACGTGTAATGTGTGCGTGTGAGTAAATACTAGTGTGTGAGCTAACTAATAAGGACAGCGCGGACCGCGTTGTCGGCGACACGTCGTGTGTTAAGTCCGCTCAGTCCGGCCGTCAAACACACCGCGGCGACAGTAGACCAGGCAAACGCCTATCATCGCCACCGGAAGTGCGAATGATGAAGAATGGTTTATTTTTTTATGTTTTGTGTAGACTAGCTGAAGAGCAGGACGCGAACCACCACTTCGACAATTCGCAACGAGGCATTGCTTAATATATCAAATGCCTCAAGTGTAAAATATAGTTAGTTGATACTTGAGAGGCATATAACTGGCATATAACTACTCAGCATTCTGTGGTTTGTTTAGGAACCTATATTCAATTGAGCTCTCTTTTATAAGCACTTTCTATACAATCATACAAACCGGAAAATATTAGCCAATTACATAAAACGGAGAAAACGCGATCGCGGTACCAGACAGTTTTCAACCCAATCACCTATTTGGACCCATTGGACCATACATGGTACCTACTTAAAATAGTAATTACTAATATTTTGATTGGGAATTGAATAGGTACTGCAAAATTGTTCTTTAAATCAAACATCGGCAATTATTTACTATAGGCGTGCAAAAAATCGTTATTTTTTAATATACTAATATGTCCATTGGTTTGTAAATATAAAATAATTCGAAATATTTATGAATAAATATAGCGCAGGTTGCAGTGCAGTGGTTCTGTTAAACATCAACATTTCTATGTTCATATTGTATATGTATTGTTTTTATTGGATAACATAATATATTTATACACAATATGGGTAGTAGTTACGTGCCTATAGTTAACGTCGTAACGACGTTTCAATACACGCGGCGCACGCCGTTGTCGATAAGACGACAGTTGTCGTACCACGACCGATGTAAGTATTTACACGACGACCTAGGGAAAATCGTTATTCATAAATCGTAAATCGTTCGTTTGTATATATTATATTGAAAAAGAATGATGGAGACCGCAAATACGGGATAAGCGTCGAGCCGAGCACACCACTGTACAATAATAATATGTATATTTACGTAAAATATATTTTGTTGTATATAAAACTCTCGTATGTGGTGTACCTATATAACCCTCTCAAGCCGCATGTATGATATTGTATCGTATCGTATTGTATTGCATTGTATCGAATCGTATTGTATAGGTAATATCCTACTAAGTCCTGTGAGTGCGACGACCGTTATCACACGCGGCGGCGATGCTCATTAGCGTCGGTCGATAAGCATCTGACGACGTCATTATGCCGTGCGAAATATAGCCAGTGAATTGTATTGTAAGTTGGTGAGAGATAGGACGCATGGAAAAGTGGCTAGGACATTAAAAAGATTATTTTTCCTCGTTTCAGAGCCCCAAACACGGATGGTGAGGCGAGCCTTAAAAAAGTTACCCGGTGAAATTACCGGAAACGAAACCTTCGAAAGACGACATTTTTTATGCATTTTTGCAAACACAAGAAAAGATACAAATTAATGAATCCCATACAGAACATCCTTACAATAGTAAACCAATTTTCAGCAGTAATACGATTACAGAATATGTGCCTTTAGATGGTTTGAAACCACTTCCCTAGGGGTTCGTTATGACTTAATCGAACAAAATATATAAAAAAAACTAGCTGATCTGACAGTCTTAATTATAAATATTGAATTCGAATTGGTATAATTAATAAAAAAAAAGTATTTATTATTCGAAAGCTTTATAATATGCAAAATTTTTAGTATTTTTTTTTTGCGCGTATATAAGTAGTTTTGTTGGTATTCCGACACGGGGACAGGCGACATATAACTAACCAGATGAAAAATATGGATTTTCAAGATTGATGCCGCAAACACTTAACGACTGCATTGACATTTATTTATCGATATTGCAAATACTAGCCTCACTGGAAACATTGCAACCGTTTAAAGTCAAATAGCTTGTCTTTCGGAATCAAAAGAATCCGTGGAATCAAAACGTCTTCTCACCTTTGTAACTTTTCCCTTTCAAAATGTTGACTTCTATTTCTTTACCACAAGTCGGGTACCATTACACAGAGGCTGGTTTATACTCCTCAACATAATGATTATACTGATTACCGCTCAAAATTACAATGATCATGTATGGTTGAGCGAAAGAGTTATATTGGCTGCAAAAAACATTAATGTCAACGAAATAAATTATCAGATTCAAAATAAGATAGCTTACCAATTAATGACTTACAAATCGATTGATTCCGTTACTAACCAGGATGATGTCAACTATCCTACTGAGTTTTTGAATTCGCTGGAATTACCTGGATTACTACCTCATAAGCTGCAATTAAAAATAGGATAGGTAATCATTATCTTGAGAATTTTAAATCTGCCACGTCTTTATAAGGGCACCCGACTCTCGGTGAAGAAATGAATGAACAACGTCATGGAAGCCACAATTTTAACAGGAAGTACAAAGAACGACGTTTTGCTTCCACGGATTTTCTTTTGATTCCGAACGACATGTCATTCAAATGTAAACGATTGCAATTATCAGTGCGCCTAGTATTTGCAATGTCGATAAAGAACTCTCAAGGCAGTCGTTAAGTGTTTGTAGCATCAATATTAAAAATCCACGTTTTTCACATGACCAGTTATATGTCGCTTGTTCCCGTGTCGAAATTCCAACAAAACTACTTATATACGCGCAAGAAAAAAATATTTAAAATGTTGTATATTATATAGATTTCGAATAATAAACACTTTTTTTATTAATTATACCAATTCGAATTCAATATTCATAATTAAGACAGGACAAAGACTGTCGGGTCAACTAGAAAAAATAGTTGGCTAAAAAAATGTAGCTAACCAAAATCAATGATATTTAAAACGTTTTCCCAGCCCCACTGGGAGTAAGAAAAAGTATTCGCCAGTTCCATCGTTCACTACTTTCATTAGGTAGCGTATCGTAGGCATATTAGTATTGCTCATTAAAACGTTTCTTATAACAGTTGATTGTACATTATAATAATATATAGGGATACAATTTACACGTTAATTTTTTTTTTTAATTTTCCGCGTAACTTTCAATTCTTTCTTACATAAGAATCTTCTCCTGACAATAACAAATACAACAAAAAAAAAAAAAATTTGCGAAATCGATCTAGCCGTTCATGCGTGATGCCGTGACCAAGGGAAATAGGGATTCTTTTTTATATAATATATGTTTAGAGATTTAAGTTTAAACAACAAAAATCTAACAATATAACAAAACTGTACTTTTCTATGTAAAACAACCTTTTGAAATTAATTTATACCCGAGTATTAATACTCGAGAAGAAATTTAAATCAGATTATATTTAAATTAGTTTTTTGTAGGTTATGTATTTTATTACCCCTAAAAAACAACCCGGGGATTTTAGTACATCAGTCCGACACTGTAAGTGATATGAGAATTGAAAAAATAATAACAATAATTTCCAAGTACAATAACAAAATACACTAGAGACGACGGTGTATCATCGGCGATCGGTCAAGTGTCTGGCCAGTCATTTCCCAGAAATCAGTGGCGGCAAATCGTCATCGAACGAAAGACGCAAGCGTTTTTTTTTTCATTTTTTTTTATTCTCCGGCAGGTGATCTTTATTCGATCGCGTCCACTTGTCTGCCACGACAGACCGTGTACGGCAAAGCAATAGTTGACGGGTAGAAGGGGTGTGCGTGATAGAGAGAGAGAGAAAAAGAAAAAAACGGTGCATACCTTCCGTATTTGGGGAGGACCGGTGAGCGGGAATGCAGCTAAACGATTCCGCGTCCGGACCGGTCACGTGTACGCGCTCATATCGTACCGACATGACGACGGCCATTTCATCTGCAAAGGTCATCCGCCGCCTCAAGGTCTTCCGCGCAAGTTGTATCCAAACTCAGCTTCTGAACTTAAACAAATTCGATACCTAAAGCTACAACCGTAAGCAATAGTTCAAAATAACTTCAATATTCCAAACATCGTACAACAAGCAACTATTCAAATGTTTAAGAGGACGCATAATTAACAAAATTGTATGTTCTGAATATTCATTAAGCTCTGTTATCTTTAATCTTAGAATCGACCTTTTATCAAATGTTAAAAGCAAGCATATTACATAATCGATGACAGTTTTTTTTTTAAATTTTAATTTTAAGGAGGGGGCAAACATTTAAAAACAGCAAAATTGTCAGTACATTAAAAAAATTCAGAATTTGGCAACGCGATAAATGTTTTATAACTTAAATGTTTCTGAATTATCAGAATAAGAAGTTTATAACGAGATTTTTACAGAAACTCGACCAGAACAAAAAAAACAGTACTACATGTTTTTTGTTTCTGATCTGAGTTTTTGAGTTTTTGTAAAATTTTCGTTATAAACTTCATTATAACTTCGTCATAACACATTTATATTAAAAACATAATTTATGGACACCATTATTCAGTTTACCTGTTATGTATTTTTACTGTTGAATTCTTGTTATCATAAGTTAAAAAACAAAATTTGAAAAATAATTTATTCATATTTTAAGTTAATTATATAATTTTTTAACTGTTTAAATTGGAGAAATTGCAATTTAAATAATTGTTATGTATGGATTATGCAGTGTTATATTAGTATTATAGCAATATATTTATATATATCACCATCATTTAAATAGTTTATAGGTACACCTAAATATCCTAAATGATTAAATAGTAGTAAATAATAAAACTGTATAGTTGCTAATAATAGTAAATTAAATAAAACTAAAGCATGTATAGAATTGATAGTTTTTAAAATAATGCTATTTTGAAATGTCTATACTTCATAACATTTTTTTTTTTTACAAAGCATAGAATAAAAAGTAATATTAAATCTATATAATATTTAAAAACGATAATCGCTTCGTTTACCAGGCGTGGAAACACATCGTGTAGAGATGGTGATGAAATAAAAATAAATCGTCACACAGACGCCAGGCACGTTTGGTCCCTCGATTGGTTAGGTAAAACAACCAAAGAAGCTTGTGGACCACGGCGCAAGAGAATGCATGCGATATCGGCGCCAGCACTAAAACGTACATACCGGGTATACGGTATGCGTGGCATTCGCTCGGCGGATTAGTCGCGAGAATTTCTATTGTCTCCGCCGGAGGTTTAAAAGACCGGAACGCGGTGTATAGATAAGTGAGACGATCGGAGATAGGAGGTCCAGCGTATACCACAAGACGACGATCGTAATAGAGTTGACAAATGACGACGCGATCATCGTATTCGATCGCTCGTGCCGCCAGGCATTCCAATATACCGTTTGCGAATCGACCCATATCTCTGCATCCTCTGTTCTCCCTACACAATCCAATTATCGCGTCGGCAGCCACAGCATCCATTTGTCAGAGACGAACGTTTCATCTAATCATCGCACGAATGCCCGTCCGCATTTACTCCGATCATCAGTTTAGGAATGCGGCACGTGCCCATTATATTTAAGCAACGTTTTCTTAAGTGCGTCCGAGACCAAAAGCTCGGAATGTTATTTATGCATAAGTAGATGATGACTACGTGCAGTGTAAAATTTGTATTAAGCAAAACCTGCAGGGGAGTTATCACATAGGGATGGGGGAGTCATATCCCCCTACATTGGACTAATTTTGTCAAATATAAAACATGTGATAATGCAATGGAAGCAAATTTTACAGCTGTATGACGTAGTCTGAGACAAGTCAACAATTCATTTCCCTTCCCTCTATCAAAAAGCTGAGCACTCCACTATGCAAAGTACAATCAGAAAAAAAAATATTGCGACAATTGTATCACACCGATAATCACTTTTGTTTTTATTATCGCCGTAGATCACACCATATTAATACACACACACACACACACACACACACACACACACACACACACACACACATACAGACATACGTACTTACATATACATAGGTACATGTAACATGCACATACATAGATAACACGTATACACAGGTCGTGCGATAGGGTTCACCTTGTATCGGACAGCAACATTTTGACAGACGGCGTAAAGGTCGTATACCCGTATTTGTCTACACACACTGAAACATCACTATAACGCGGTGTGCACTCGTATAAACGTCTTAAAAGTTTCACCACCTAGTTTTCTTGGATTTTCGCAATAGGTACCAATCGGATCGTTATCAGTACACGACTCGTTTTCTCCGTCTACGTCGTCGTCGTCTGTGTATTATATTATGATAATAATAATTATTATTATCAACATCGTAATCAATTTCCAGTCGTCGAGAAAAAAAATAAACGAATGAGCGATGAAAACCACCGTCGCCGTCGCTCGCCATGACGTCGTGTTGTCTATGCATGTAGAGAGAATATGATGTGGTAACGTGTACATAGCGAAACGGATTTTGGAAAAATAAATATAAACGACGACGACAACGTCTTGTAAGTTTCATAATTTTCGTCCCATTATTCACGGACGGAAGAAAAAACGGGTTTCTCCTCGTCCTGCACAGGCACTGCAGTATACGACGCAAAAGAATGATCACATAATTTTATCGGTCGTCCTCCGTCCGCAACCGGGGGAAACTCTTGTCTTATTCTTCCCGAAGAAGAGGACGATGCCGTACCGAGCGCGTCGCCCCGAAAATTATGACCGATGAATTATTCATTTCCCGACACGAAAAAAATAATATTCCACATAATACACGCCGTCCATCATCCCGTATCGCGTGTAGATATACATAAATATTGTATTATAAACACTCCGCGGTGTGCGCCGTGTACGCGTCGTCCCACGAGCGACTACCGTGCGCGACAAATAGTCCACCGACAACTGTGGTGACACCTCGGTCGGGCCGCCCGCCTTTCAACGGACGCGGACGTCCAACGGTGCGTCGTCACGCGCTCGCAACGACACAAGACTTCCACCGCACAAAAAAAACCGCTCACACACAAATCAGTTTGATGTGTCATTACACATAATACGTATACATATATATATATTTCTATTTTACTTATCGTATGAAATAATATGTTAATTCACTCACACACATGATGTACACACACAGTTATAGTTATTACTGTAGACCCACGATACAGCGATTCTCGTCGACGAGGACGACGACGATGTATATTGTATATACTATAATAAATGCCGACAGTCCGAAAACGTATAAATATATATTTCGATAACATCTCCTCGCTCCCACAGGCATAAGATAAAATAATATATCTTTGTTTGTTTTCACGTTCAATCCACTGACGCCGTCCGGTCGTCGTCCCCGCCTTTGGTAAATAACACATCTTAGGTACACTGTTTTGGTCAAATATGTTTAAAAATATATTCATTAATTAAAAGGTTAATTTGTCTGCACAATCATTAAATGTTTTGAAAAGACCTTTTTCGTGAAAGTTTGGAAAGTTGATAATCAACTTTTATTGCAACATCTCAGAAACGAACGAAACATAAATAATCAAAAATGTTGGCTATACATAGGCGTAACTAGGGGGAGACTGTTGGGGGGAATTAAACATCCCAAAACATTAATTCTTTAGCCCCCCCTGTCATAATTCCCAGTCGGCCAACGGTACCTACATTTTTAAACTTTAATTTTAACCATCGATTTTTTTATGAATATCTTGGAAGAGAATTTACTTTTTTTTGTTCTAAATATAGAATCAGATTTGATATTATCTACTTGATAAACGTTTGATTTTACATTTTACATTTTTGTTGTTTTCCTCGCTTGGTGGTACTAACCTACTTAGTCAAGTCGAAAAAAAGTGATATTTTTAAAATTAAACCACAGTAATCAATTCCAAGTATTGTCAATCCACATGGTAAGACACAATTTGCTTAATAATAAGATAGTAATTATTTCACTAGAATGTCTTAAACTGGCCAAATCAATTGATAACTTCATTAATATAGATTATAGACAAAAAGATATTTTTGTAAACCAGTATAAGGTAAATTATTAAATTATGCAGCCATGTAGGTAATACTATTCATTAATATTATAATTAGTCAGATTTTGATTTCTTATGTGTTTTAAGGCATTACTAATATTATTAATAACTGATTTAAAATCCGAAATTTTGGTCGCGAAAAATTATTATGATACTCAGTGATTGGAAAAGATTAAAAATCATACATTTAAAGTAGGTAAAAGCATAGACCTATTAACAAATGGACTGCGCATTTATAATATGTAATGTCGCCGATATAAACGTAGGGCAATCATGGAAAAAAATATCTTCAGTAGTATTGTACTCCAATATAAAATTTCCCGCGCTAAATATGTTTATATTCCCGAAATGAATACTATTTCGTTTAACCCGTCACACAAGCAGGTTGTTATTACCTACCTGCCAAATATGTTTAATTGGTAAAATCAAAAAATTTACTTCTGTTGAGACTAGTTTATTTTATTATTATGAAACGACTTCGTTTAACAAATAGTGAGAGCTTCATGTTTATCAAGGTTAATTAATAAAAATTCATTCAATTAATCACTTCCGTCTACGAGGTATTTATAAAAGATAACTACTTTTAAAAAACGAAAATTAATAACGGTGTGAAAATGTTTTGTTGTTAATATTAATTTTATACAAATATCCTTTACGTACCTCCGCGAATTATTGTATTATTTACAATAATGAGATGCTTTTGCCGTATCAAGATCTTTAGATTTCCAAAGAACGACGTACGTAAGACATCAATGTGCATGCAATTTGTGATGACCAAATAATATTCACCTAAACTCTATGCGTTCTGTTCGAGATACTTCATTCCTACAAAATATATAAAAAAAGACCAACGCCGCAGTTTGACCCTATATAATAGTTAAGTCGAAAATGTACACTGGCACAAATAGGCATATTATAATGTAGCAGAGTCGGTGGTCGATGATTTATCGTCGGCGCGTTCATTACGACCTGTGTGTTTTATCAATCATCGGGCAAGATGCATCGGCAGCGCCAAAACAGTGGTAATAACGACGCGCGTAATGAGCAGACAGGCGCACGCGCGTGCCAGTAGTGGAAAGAACAAAAAGTAAAAAACGAAACGCATTACGTGCTATCTCTGCAATAATTGCCTAGCCCAGACGCACGCGCCCGACAAGCTCGCACACAAATGGCGTAAGCACGTATTTCATCTTTATTTTCCGCCCGGGTTAGTAATTACTTCTGCCGCGTACACGACGATGAAAAAAACCATCCTCGGGCGAATAGAAAAAAAAACTGTGAGCATTGTCCGTAGTTACTGTATAAAGGTAGTAGGTACCTGTATAAAGTAGGTAGATTAACATGCTCGCTGACCGATCACTTGGTAGACCTTGTCCTTATAGTCAGCCGTGAAATAAAAAATACCTTATCATGCACAGCGAATATACAACAAAAAACCAGAAAAATCTAGGTCCGTAATAGGAGAACAATTTTATATTAGTGATAGATTTTTCGAACATTAAGACGATTTTTGCTAAGCGTTTGATGGAAATACAACAAAGGCATTTGGCAAGGGACATTTCATCCTTAAAAAATGTATAGAATCTCTTCTCTCCTGCGCTGCGTTTGCTGAAAATACTGCAAAGGCGTTTGGCGAGAGACTTAAATCATCCCTAAATAATTTGAAAAATCGACATGCTTAACCATTTCCCATGGTCTCGGAATCTGCACCAAGTGAAGAGGTTCCTGGCATTGAGGATTCTGCGAATTTACCACTTCGGTCACCGACGGTTAAATCATCTTAAGGCCACGCCAATTACCCTGTGGCGTATATATAATATATATATTTAGCAATTGAAATTCATTTAAAAATAAAAGATACAAAACCATTCTAAATATTAGAGTATAATATACCGGAAAAGTATAAGCAAATGTTCAAGTAGCAACCCAAGATAATTTTGAATAGTTTCAATAAAATGATCTAAATGAGCAACGAACACTAAGATTAGTTTAAAAAAAAAAATATATATATATATATAAACAAGTGTTCCAAGTTTTAGGTGACACAAGATTTCAGCATGGCATATTTAAATTATGAAAAAATTACATACAAGAAAACCTTTTTGAATCATATAAAGTAATTTCTTAATAATTATTTTTGTTTATTGATTAAAAATTGGTGAATTTCGAGGTAACTTTTAATTTTTCAAATGGGAACCTATAATTTTGAAATGTGATTCATATAGGATTTATTTTTTATATAATTGGGCTAAAGATTACAAATTATGAGTCAATGATCAAAGAAGATATTTAAATTTGAATTTTGTATTTAATTTGTAAAATAACACAATAAATAATAATATGCTTCTGTCATACGCTGAAGCATTGTTATAAATATTATAAATATTATAATATGAAATAACAACATCAATTTATTTATCATGACATTAAATATAATTAAGTAAGTATTTTAAATAATATGTCAAGTGCATCAGTCAAAATATCCCGCGATAAAGTGATGTACGGCATATAGGCTTAGGTTTATAAGGAGGAATGGAAAACATTCTTTTTTAGATTTTTGTTCTTGATATCGTTTACAACGTACCTATTAGAAGCATTTTCCATTTCTGGGCTTAAGAACTATTATAAAGCTTTTGATTTTAATTTAAGTACCATTTGGTAAATTTGAGGGAGCAATCAAGATATGTATGGCAAACTAAATTTTAAAGCAAATTCAATATTTTCAAGACTATTTTAACATTTTTTAAAGGAAACAATTTGTCATCTTTTTTTTTATATCTAAGATGTCCAATAAAAAAATATACTAGGCAATTTAAACTTAGTGAACATTGTTCGCGCCAGACGCTTAAGACGGGTTTAGTCGAATAAAAAATTATATATTTATTATTTTGGTATATTTATTACATCATTAAATGTGAACAATGTTTAAACAAATTACTTAATAATTACGTTAAAGTATTCATATAAGTTGGTTAAAAATAGTTGGTCTTGTGTGAATAACCTTGTAAAATATAACTTCAAGTATTTAAAAAGTTATATCAATTTAGGTATCAAATAATTGTTTAGAACACTCGCAATACTTTTATTTCAGCCACAAGTAATATACTCTCAATACTTGGTTATAGTTGTCATTTTTGACTTACAGGACTTTCGTCCGTGCCAGAGGTTCATAATGACTTTATTCGTATTCTAAATTGTATTGGTATATACTTTTTTTTGCTAAATTTATAACACTTTAATAGTGTACATGCGATCAATGTTCAAACAAATTATAATAGTAAATAATGATAAGACATTCATAAGCTTTTAAAATGTTGCTTTTGTATGAATAACCGTATAAAATAAATATAACTGCATTAAAGTTTTCAAGACAAAAAGTTATAAATTAAATAGTAGCATAAACACAAACCAACAAAAAACCATGAATGAAGCAAGTATTAATTAAGTAAATTGTTTAAACTCAATGAAAATATTACTCATGGGTCACAAATTAAAGTAAAATAATGTAATTGCTTAGCAAATCTACATATTTAAGGGCTGAAATGTGCTGAATTGTGCCAATTTTCATAAAAATAAAAATTTATTATCAAACGATACAACAATATGAGTAAAGTAAAGAATATTAATTTAATGAAAAAATTGATGTCACATTTGCAGTCAGACACAATAATTTTTAGAGTTATCAATTAAACATTGTTTTATTCAAAATATAGTTTACCATATATTTTAATAAATGTTTACCTCAACAGTTAGAAGAGATAGATCATAATATATCCATTAACAGTTACTTAAAATCAATTAGCTAAATAAGAATTATACAAACGAAGAAAACAAATTTAATTGTGACGAAAAAGGTAACTTCAAATAAAGTAGGAAGTGAAAAAAACGTTATCAACTATACCAGGTTTTTGAATCATATAACCTTAACTATTGTTACTGAAAATAACCATCGATTCTCCATTTATTTATTCAGAAAAACAATGTCCAAAAATATTAGTAAGTAAAATAATTATTTATTTTACTATGAATTAATAATTTGAAACAAAATCAAAATATTTCTTATACTTGCATATTTAAATGTATTTTAAAAAACTTTAAAAAAAATTATATTAATCTACGTTGCCGATACTAGGTATATCGTAATGATTATTCCGCGACTACCTAATATTATGTCACCAAGATTAAAATTCAACAAACAAAGAAAACAAATTAAATTGCGATGAAAAAATTAATTTCAAATTTTAAGTCTTAAATACAAAGACTTTAATAGTAATTAAACATATAATGTATTCAAAGTAATTGACCATATGATATAGGTGCACGTCAAGAATATTGTTACTTAAATTGTTTAAAAAATACGAAGCATCATCAGTAAGACAATTTAGTAAAATCTGCTGTCACATACAATTTGGAACATAATGTGTTCCTGTATATTACTAATATAATTTTACTCGTTACATTTAAGTGTATGCAAACTGTTTGTTTACCTATTTTATTTTATTGCAATTGGAATTTATTTTCGTAAATAAAGAAATTATTATTGTCATAAAAAGTCCACGAAGCACACCACACGGTCAGCGTCGGACACGATGTCAAAAAGGCTTACGGCATTTTGCAAACGCGATACACGCACAACCTGTGACAAGGAATTTATGCTTAAGCGACACGCGCTCGGGCCGATGAGACCAGCCTGAAGACGATTTAAAGTCTGCACGACGTAACTGGTAGAAGGAACGAGGTATATACCTATATACGATGATACCAACGATGACAGCCTGAGAGGTGCCGGACGTATTATCCAAGTCGCCACGGAAAGGTGATACCGGTGTCGTGATTGGAGAAAAGCATTTATATTATAAACGCATATAAAACTGGTCAACAAGTTTTGCATAATATTCGCAGTAAAAGTCGATACACGTTTACTCGGATTGTCACAATCTGTCACATGGGCACGCACACACGTAAAACCTTCGGCGGCTTTCGCGTATCTACGTAAAAAACGCTTGGCGTGAAAATAGTAAAAATTATTACATAAATATATAATATATCTGACGGCGCCACGCGCGTACTGCACAGACGGAACGGCGATCGTGGAGAATAAAAGAGACACAATATAATCAAGAATAAAAGACATGACGACAATTTTTATTCATTTATTATTGGTTATTTATTTATTCTTTATGAAGATAAAGAAAATGATAAATGGGCCCCCTGAACCTGTTTTTGATATTTGAAGTAGGAAATTCGTTGAATTTTCATCGGATTTGACAATTTTTTGATCGCGCTGTTAAATTATCCTAGCTTTACGTTAGCCTATGTTTTCCATAGCGATTTAAAATCCAACTAGCCGCGATATGCGCTCGCCATCTTATCCGATCGTTAAATATATTTATTGCACCTATATAAGTACGGTACGTGTTTACAAGTCGTGAATACGAAATAACTGCACCTGCCGCGGCCGGCGCGAATAAAATAAAATACAAACGCAATAACGCCCGCCGACACGACGACGCCGCAGAGACGTCCACAGGACAGCGTCAGAACCGGTGTGGACGAGGTGGCGGAAAGAAGGCGCCCGCAATCGTTTGTAATCAGACACCCTTCACGACGCCGACACCTCGTACAATTAGTGTCGTTTAGCGCGCGCGTTTCGACAAACGAGACGTAATAATTTTACGCCGCCGCATCCACAGTCGGTGACGAGTTGACCATCTTTGATGACCGGGTAATTTGTTATAGCAATGTTTTCCGTTTAATCTATCCCCGCGATTGTTGTTTGAGCCCTGAACAGTTGCTTTTTTATATAGGGCAGGATTGTTGGGAATTACCCGTTTCTGCAAAAATTTGAAATGACCGATTCTGCCACATTGTTTCACTTTTCAACAATTTGTGAAAAACAAAATTTATATTATATAAATATGTATACATTTTTATTAGGTATTTTGTTTTTTTATAGATTTATAATTAATATGAATAAAAATATAATTAATATAATTAAAGTGTACTTTTTATAATGAGGTACCTAACATAGATTTCTTGGAATCTATATTAATTCAAAAAAATGTACCCGACCCACCAAAAATTGACTGACGACCCACACTTTGAGAAACGCTGGTCTACACCCATGAAAACATGTTTCGTTGATATGAAATGACTTGTACGATGGCTGCTAGAAATCACCATCTCTGCATACTGTTGTATTTAATCAACAACAGATGTCGTTTTGATGAGGATACATGCGTTGCCACGGTGGATAGAGGCCACCGTAACTGTTTAGTGTACCTCCATGAAAATGGATGCATGAGGAAGGAAATGGCTAGCGGCCGCGATAAATGGTAAATTAGAATCCCTGCGATACGCCAGGGAATAAGGCCTGCCCAAGGGAGAGTCCGGTTCGCGACGATAGTAAAAAATTGTTTATACTAATCTATGAATAGTTAGAAAAAAACTGTCGAATTATTATTAAGAGTGTATCTTGGTTCGTCAATTATTATTCGTAAACATATAATAACCATATAAACTTGCAACATTTGCAAGTAGAGGTGAAATCTCGACTTCCGGAGTAGATCCAACTAAGGTAAAAACTACTTCCCACGATAATCTGCTATACTACACATACACACACACACACAACGCGGGCAAATCCAGTAAGCAACGACAAATTCTGTTCGAAATTATACATCATAATACCATAAACGATAACTGATAAGTCTGTCGGTAATACCGATGTATAACAGACATACACCTAATTTTATAGGAACTGCGGGACTTATTAACTAATCTATGTTCATACAACGCAATCCAATGATTAACAATCAGATCCAAATACATTTGGGACTCCTGATGACAAATACACATATACCGGGTTCCGTGAAAAAATTATTAATTTAACGGCCCAATAAATTAAAATGGACCAATCATGGGCCACTATTCGCCAAAACATGTTTAAGGGATTGTTAGCTCACTATTGATTCGTTAAATGTTTATTGATTGTTCATGCGACCCGGCAAAAGAGTAAAAGATTATTCGTCGCATAAATTTGTTGGAATTATATGATTACAATTTAAAAATAACCAATGCCAACTATTTATATAATTATTAGTTATGCACAAAAATTGCTCAATTTCAAAACAAAATTTTAAGATCATTTATATGGCATGCTAAATCAGAGGTGGATCGTCAGGGAAAGACGTTACATTGCGTTAAGAGATTCAAAATAAAAATGTATAGAAGTATTTTTATCTGAATTGAAAACATTATATGTTATTGTTTACTGTGTATATTATTATAGAAGCACATAAAAACTAACCATCAGGAGCAGCTCGTTTGCATACAAAAATTGCTTTAAACAATCAT
>NW_019104382.1:0-25245 GCF_001856785.1 Myzus persicae
TTGCACGGTTGTTTAAACGAGTGCTTCGTTGTTCAATATACATATAAGTTTGTAATCGCCAGGTGGTTATGGGAAGCAATTCGAACGTGTTCAAGAAAAACGTGGGACGCAATACTAGTATTATACCTTTCCATACCTACTTTATTTGTTTATTTGCTTAAAATCCTGTGAAGACTCAAGTACAAATAAGATTACATTACTTAACGGTTAGTATATATAGTTAAGTAAAAATAACATATATTAATATTAAACTAATCAATTAGGTATTAAAATTTGCAATAAAATAAAATGATAAATGAAAAAAGAAATATAAAGGTTCATAAGTTTATCGTTTAAGAGATGCGATGCGATCGATTGGGCTATTAAAATATTATGATTTTTATTCAGTGGCGTCTTATAGAGGCAGGACAGGAACGAGACAAAAGTATTGAGGGACCTGGGACATATACAACTGTACTAGATCCAGAAGCTCAGGACAAGGTGTAGTTTCATTTATCAGTTTGGTCATGAATCAAATATCATTGCGTCGCGCGTCGTCTTTTGTCCAGGCATTCCAAGTGGAGGCTCTCTTGAATTATACAGTTAAAGGTATAGATAAGGATGGACTATGGAGAAAGGTCACCAGTAATACGTTGACGCTTGCAGCCAATATATCGTAGACATTTTCTTTGAACACGTTTAGTCAAACCTATTTACATCGTTTACATCCGATTCCATCATAGTATACCGAGCTATATACGGTGGAACCTCGGTATCTCGACCGAAAAAAGGAAGATATTCCACCTATCAAAACTTCGAGTTGCCGCGGTAATTAAAAATATACGGACAAATGATCGGGTGTAAAAAAAAAATTCGATGTACAGAAACCTTCGGTTATACCGAGGTGTCGCTGTACTATTTGTATTTCAAACTATGATCATTCGGCTGTGGACGTTACATTTTACACACGGTGTATACAGTGCACGGTATGCCTATATCGTATGCACATAGTATAATAATATGGCCAACATGGGTATACCGTATATACTCGTTCGCATCTCAATATTCGTTGTATTTAAATTATTCTTCGTCGTTCGGTGTACCTACATATACATGTATAATAATAATATATGCGCTGAGCCGTTCGAATTTACAATATTATTACAATATGACCTCGTGCACGACCATGGCTCACATACTAGGTATACTTACTGGTATATGCTCATAACTTCGTGTTTACGGTATATTTTACACAACGAAATATTGTTAGGTTGTTATTGTTGTCGTTAGTATCATCATCGTTGTAATTGTATGAATGAACACCGAATGATTTCGTTTTGTTTTCGCTAAAAATACCGCAAGAAACCTATATACGGTTAGCGCGTGATGGTGTGCGCGGGGACGATATATTATCATCTGCCGAATATAACATGGTAATAATTTACTTATTCGTCGACGGACGCCGTTTTATAATATGTTTATTCTGTCAATTTTTCAAACATTCCCGGCGAGATTCGATTTATTTCCATCATTTTTTTTTCTTTTCATTTCCTCGCGTTAACGACTTCCGGACGACGCCGCCAACCACGTTTATAATAAACACCGTCGTCGTTATCGCGGACGCCTGGTAATTCCGGGAAAGCTTCTATATACCATTTGTGGAAAAAACTCCTCTCCCCCCGGACCATTTGATGCGCGCCTCCGCCGGAGATGATCTATATACGAAGATTTCCACGCGGCATGGGACGTGGCGGACTGCGTGGAAGAAAATATGATCCAAACCGCGGGTTATGTACGACGATCTACTGGACTAGAACAAAAAAACCACCCCCGAAACGAAATGCGTACACCACCGGCACCCCTCGCCCGTTTATCGTTCGTCGCGACGTCGACGGCACGGTATATAGACTTAAGCGTTATTAATCCGTCGGGAGGACGTCTCGAAGATTTTTGCGCGACGACGAAAATATCATAACTCGAGCTCGTTTCGCTGGGCGGTGAGACGGGCCATAAAAAAAAATATATCATCGGCGGCGGTTCTGCAGAGACCTGCAGCAGCAGCACACCCGACGATTTATGTCTCTGCACATTCGCACCCCAAGACATTACGGCCATAATGTAGATTTGTAGTCTCTATATTATTATATTATATTCGCGCGCCAGCACACACACACACACACACACACACACACGCGCGCGCGCGCATGTGTATATGTGTACGTGTACGTGTGTGTGTGTGTGTGTGTACAATACATATTTTCGGTCGCCCTTTTCGGCGACGGTCCTCGGTCTCGCAAACGACATTCCCCTATATCCATGACCTCACCCCCGCCGAAAAATTGATATAACCTTCCGTTAATATCTAATGCACTATATTATAATATATTATGTACATCGCACGCGACTGGCGACGACGACTACGACAATTGCGGAATTATGATTCAGCTAGCGCTGCAGACCATTGCGATTTTGATATTGACATATTGTATGTAAAATATTGTTGTTGCGTGAGGTGAGCGACAACGACCGTGTGAGTCTTCTCGGACGTATTGGATTGTAGAAGATTGGCTTTGCGGAAAAAAATAGTTTTTGTTTTTGCTTGCCGACCAACACTTGATTAAATATTAAAATATCGTCGGACGTATTTTTCTTCACATGTGCGTGTAGATACATGTTTTGTTTTGGCCGTAATAGTACAAAATCATCTAGTGTTTATGCAAAGAATGCAGATCACCCAGAATAAATTGTCTACTTTGTATTTCGTTACAAGAAAATGATGTTACGACGACCAGAGCAAAACATTTATTTTTTAAACATAAAAATATACATATTATGTCATATAGACCTGACGTCGATGAATCGATTCCTAATCAAATATTATGGGTATTGGGTAGGTACCCACCCTTTGGCCTTTTTGGTTCGATTTCATTTCCTGCAGGACGAATATCGAGTGTTCACCCTGTAAGTGTATCGATTACTGTATAAGTATTACGATATTGATCCCGGTCGGGGTACATGTACATAATACACGAAATTTATCGAAAACGAAAAGCGCGCGATTATCGTTTACCAGCAGCGATTCTCATACTGTTGTACGACCGATCACAGGATTTCAATGTAACTGCACATGATAATATACAGTGCAGTAGCCACGTGATTATTAAATGGGGGGGGGGGGAGTTAAGTATAAATGACACCAAGTTTTTTATAGTTTTCGTATCTAAATAACACCACATTTACCAGGGGGGAAATATCAGTTGGGGGGTTTAAACACCCGCAGGCTCTTTCACTGATATTATAATATTATACGAGTGCGTATCGTTTGCGATTTTCTTCACCGCTGCGCCGCACGTCAAATATTAATAAAGAAATTACATTTTTATTGTTACGCGAACGTGGAAAGTGAAAAAAATGCCGAGCTGGAGGTAACAACAATAATAAATATAAGACACAATATAGTCGACACTAAATTATAAATTATAAATTTATAACAATAGGTCTCTCGCGGGTATGCCGAATATCGCGCTCTCGCACCTGCATCGCTCGGTTCACATAATAATATAATAAAATATTATACTTGGGTCTCGACACTTTCGAGAGCACCCTGTATAATAGGTATGAAATATCGTACACAATACCTTTCCACATATGTATAGGTATATATACACGCGGATAATGCGCGCGTAATAATAACAATAATAATAATAATAATAATAAAACACCGTAACACTACAACAACACTCTGCACGCAGTATAATGTTATGTGTACTGCAGCTACGAGGGCATGCGCACATAATATTAAAATAATAATAATAATAATAATAATATTAATAATGAGAAAACCCGCGACGGCACGCACACTCGCGCGGGAAGCGGAGTCGGAACGAGCTCCAGCCAGCCATAGAGGTCAAGGGTGTTTCGAAAAACAGTTATAAACGTCGAAGTCTCTCGGCTCGCTGCGCCGCATATTATAATGATGATATGTGTGCACAAAATAAATAACAGCATAACATAATACACACACACACACACACACACACACAACGTCTCGCAGTAAATGACACACACCAGCGTAGTGCGTACACGATTATGGGGTAAATGAAAAAAAAAAAAAAACAATATACGACGATAATAACAAGAAGTATACGTAGAAGAAACTCGAGTAATAATAAGCTTACGAGCCCGCGGGTCTACGCCTCGGGCACGCATCGGTCGGTATACAGAGCGCACGCACTCGTCGCGTATATGACACGACGTGTACGACACTGTACCCACCCGTGCTATGTGTATATATAGCGCGTGTCCATTGTTGTTGACGTCGGTGGTTCACAAAAGTACAATGTATATGTGCGTATATACGTGTGTGTGTGTGTGTGTGTGTGTGTGTGTCAGTTGAACCGTGATGTGTAGCTCGCGCCACACAATATCATCACGATCGAACCGTCCGTATCATGACACAATATTCGTGTACGCGTGCGGGCACAGGGCCGTTGGCGGTCTTAAATTATATCATGTGTACATAGAGGTACAACTACGCGAGACCGGAGAAAATATCGAGTTTTTCGTTAGCGCGCTTTGCGGTGGAGTGGACCTACGGTAGAGTAACGAAATTACGACGAGGACGCCACACGTGTAATAACGACTATCGTCTATTTGTGAGTGGGGGCGTGGGGGTGGGGGGGGGAGGGAGATGTGTGATTTCCTGCGGCGATAAACGCGGACAGACGTCGGATTGTAGGTTGCGATCCGTATCGCATAGATGTGTGATGGCTGTTATTATTGTTGTTATTGTTGTTACTGTCGTCAGGTGCGGGCAACACAAATTGTATAGCACTAATCATACGTTTTGCGGGGTCGTGCAATCAGCACCGAGTAAATTGGACCCGTTTCAATTATATATAACCAGGCAACAGAAATATTTGGGTCGTGGGTAGGCGGATCGTGGGACTGCCAGGATCGTCGGCCTCGAATCCAAAATTATCTACTTACCCAGCACCCTGCAACTGTAATGACGAAAAATTCGAAATTTCCCGCCCAAATCTCACTCTGCGAGAATTTATGCGCACTGGCTAGATCGGTTCTGATCACGAAATTTCTCATCATCATACTTTAAATTTGTAAACGTTGGCGTTAATTGATTTTTAACAAACCGATGGATTAAAATTAAAATATTTAAAATGCTTGGTTTTCAATCTTAAAGTGTAGAATATGATTACTAGCTGACCCAGTGCACTTCGTTGCCCGTTAAAATGTCAACTCTATTTGAGTTCAACTTTTTTTAACTGTGTTCAACACTTGAAAATGTTCTACTATTTCTATTATAATCTGTGACCAATGATAAGAATTATTTATAAACAAAAAATTCAATTTCCATCGACTATCGTGGTTCTCAAAATACTTATACAAGCACCACTTTAAAATACCGATTTCGGAAAATCTTCTGTCATTGCACATCCATTTCATTCAAGGAACCAATAAACAAAGTTTTAAGTTTGTATGTTTTGTAGTTTTTGAGATGTAGCGATCAGTGAGTGAGTGGTATTTGACATATAAAATATGTTTTCACATATTATTATATTTGTTTTTAGACAACCTCATTTAACGTAGATACGCTAAATTGTTACGCTTTCCTCTTTACGTTGTATGTTCGCAACTGTAAATTTCAATATTTTTTTGTAATATGTAACTCTTTACTTCAACGTAGCTTCTGCTCGAAGGAAGTGAGCAAGTATTACAGGAAGTCTGACAAGTTATTATTTTGTTTAAATAAAAGAAACTTATCATATACTTAAGTCCAAACAGGAATCCTTAGCTTTAACTTGGGGAGGGGGGGACTCTACTCACGTTAAGTTAGCCCCTCTACTGCACCACCACAAAACTTTCAAAATATTAGTAACCCAATTTTTTTGTAATTTGTAACTTTGAGGGACCAACTTCACCCGGCGAGCACTTTACCCCACATCGATCAAATCGATGGAATAATTAAATTAATAGTTTTTCTGTTAACTTGTAACGAACAGTATATAAGTCTTACAACCCATATTACGTATATATAAATATAGGGACAATAACATTCGTGTCTCGTCGTCGCATCTACCCCTATATATAGGCAGGTACGATAGAAGCATTTGCGCGCATTATTTTGACCGTTTACACCTTTTACTATTTACCATCACGACTTCAACAATAACAACAGTTTAATGGGTACCTATATTATAATAACAATTAATCGGGAAATTCTCGTATCATATGCGCTCGGCGGTTTCTGCATTATGCTGCAGCTACACACGGCCCGCGGGCGCGAATTAACGTTTTTTATTTTTTTTCCAAATGCACAACGCCTATGCGTGCCCACCCATATATACCTACACGTATATAATACGATTAGGTACCGCAGCTATCCTCGGTAATATAACCCTGCCGCAGGGCGTTACCGGCCCCGGCGGGTTATAATGGTACACAATAATATTATATGTAGACGGCGATAAATTACCGACCCGCCGATAACAATATTTTATTATTATTATTTTATCGGATATGCGCGCACACACATAATAATAATCACCTTTTCAATGATATTATTATACTATCGACTCGTCCACGAGTCACTAGTATATTACCACGACCGCGACGTCGCCGTCGTTGCAACGTGTGTACATATAATATTCGTAAATTATATATGTATATGCTAATGCCGTCGTACACAAAATACGATCAGTGAGTGTGTGCAGACTACAGAAGAGGAGGAGGAGGTTCTCGCGTGCATGACAATGGTCGTAGGTACCTATAATACCCGGGTAACAATGCGCGATGGGTTTAAAGACGAAACCGTTGACAGTATACCCAGGTATATAATAATAATACGTCTACCCGCGTGTCCAATTTCGGGACGCGTTCTATCTCGTTTGGTCGTCGTCGCAGTCGTTGTGTATGCCTACATTATTATATATAGGGGTGGCGTGTGTGTGTGTGTGTGTGTGTGTGTGTGTGTGTGTGTGTGTGACTTGCCGTCGTGAAATATGCAAATCGCGGCCGCAGCAGCCGCGACGACGCGCACTCGCACCTTTTTTATTTTGAAAACAAAAAAAAAAAAACGACACGGTGAAAAACGTTCAAGTCGCTTGGGCGTTGGGACGGCGGCAATAGCGGAGGACACACACGCGGGACGATCCTACGCGGTTAAAAGGGTTGAAAACTCCCAACGCCGAGCCCGGCCGTCTATTATGTTATTATAATATGTTTGTGTAATAACTTTTGTAAACAAAACCGCGTCAACAGTCATACCTATACATTATCGTTAGGCGTGTGTAGGTATACATATAATATCATACGGGTTCGAGTCTTCACGATTATCGTAATAATATATTATAATCGTTTCTGACGTACACGGACGGGTGGGCATTGTAGGTACAATCGGGTAGGTACTCCGTGGGGAGCCTTTGCACGCATCGTATCGGAAACGAGTATTATGTGCAGGAATCCGCATGTATTGGTAACCGATCGCATGCGTAATATTATTAGCATATTATTAAATATGATAGATTTTAAAAGATTACAATGGATTTATTATCATATACGTTGTGTTGCGTTATTATTGTGCGCGTTTATGCGTATACGCTGCTGATGCGCGAGGCTGTGACGTAATATTTTGTAGTGCCTAATTATTGAAAACTGTAGTTTTAGAGCAAAACGTCAAAGGTTCGCAGAGGCTGTCCGTTCTCGGGAAGGTTTGGAGGTGGAGGCGAGCTCAGCTATGTGCAGGTCCGACTCTGCAGTCGACTAAACACGAGATAATATTTTTTTGTATTAAAATACGCAATGGTGTAAGTGTCAAATATCATACCGTAGTCGCGTAATTCAAAACGATATTCACTGAAATTACAAAAAATAACTTAAATACATTCCTATCCAGTATCATAATCTTGTAATCGTCACGAAAATACCTACAAAGGTAGGTATCAAAAACTCACAGCTCGATAAACAGATATCCAACACGCAGGCCACCAGATTCAAGAATCTGTGATCCCGATATTATTGCGTACACTGCATATAGCGTCGATTTCCATCATCCAACTCAATTCTGATAAATATTTTTGAAATGTCCAATCGCTTATTTCGTCGAGCGTGTCCAAACGGAAATGTAAGTTTTTAAATTTAGGAGGACGGCCAGGACGGGTACGACTGTAGTATATCGTATAAAGCCATATACTCGCAGTACACAGTTTCAGGTGGGACGTGTCCATGTGCGCTTGCATTTGACGAACTACTATCATGATCGCAGAGATATACTATAGTGAAATCGACTCGATTCTGATAAATCATTCGAAAAGTTCAATCACTCGTTCCACCACCGAGCAAGTCCAAACAGAAGTATGAGGTTTTAAATTTCAGAGGACGATGGTATGGACCAGCGTATCATAATATACAAAGTTACGTACTTGTACACGGCACTAGCTGGGGCCACGTGCACTTGCGTTTGACGAATAATTGTTATGATCTCAAAGATGTACTAGGGAAATTGTGTAAGTACGAGAATTTAATGTTATAATAACACGTATAATGTTAGGTACTTCTGCAGCTAGTTACACCTACCGCATACGTCATATTGTCGTCGAGTGTAACGACGAATTAAAATTCAATTACTGTACACTATATATATTATATATACGTATATATTACAGTTTGATTACTATTTAATTTCCCGTCGTTAGCCAAACTGTACGATACATATAGGTATATTGTACTTCTAAAATATAATAATATATAAAAGAACGCCGCCCCGGCGCCTAATTGAAAAGAACCTATCAACACACGAGTCGTTACAGAGGGCTATCGGGCTATGTCATTATATTATATATTATTAAATAAATGTATTGCGCCCGAGCAGTGTTGTATGAACTCGTTTTCGAGGACCCCAAAGTACGACGGCTCCCCTCCACTCCCCACCACTTCCCCTACTTGTTGTCTGAATATTTTGGACATTTGTCGATAAATCACAGAACATATTATACTAATATTATATTTCTTTACACACAGGTTATTAGAACACTGCTTGAACAGGAGTGATATAGCTGTACCAATCAAATATTTAAGTATACGAAACTAAATGTAACTAAAAGTGAGTAATTTTTCTCAATAAAATGTGTCAGGACGCTTATTGCGGTGACTGTTAAATGTTCACCATTATGCAGGTGCCCACGTCGTTATTTTTTTTTTCAACGAAATCCAAACGATTTTTCGGCGCATTTCCGACCGGTTTTATAAATCTATTGATAAGTCTTGAGTAGGCACTATACATAGGTAGGTAGGTATAAGTCCTAAACATGCGTTTTCTCGTCTTGCGCCACTTCCGCAAGAATTATGCGGTAAAGCACGATTGGGCATACAACGATTGAGCTACCTTTTTAGCAACACGATTGAGCATAGAATATTTTACACGATGTTGCCACATTCACGTCGCCAAAATTTTGTAATTTATTATTTTCACGTATATGACCACTATTGAGACTTTTATATTGACTTGTAATTAAAAATATTATTAATATTTTTATTATTACCTGTTATTAAACAGATCTATATAGAATAATGTGACTATACTATTGACTATGAAATCATTTTTTTTTTTTTTTTGACATGTTATATTTTGAATTAATATAATTATTTAAATAAATATTATCGCATAATACAGTTATAGATTTAAAATGGCAACGTTGCAGAGTTTTTTATGCTCAATCGTGTAGGTTTTCTTTTGTATTTAGATTTTCTTTGATACGCCGATAATTTTGCTCAATCGTGTCGCTAAAAAGGTGTTTTATGCTCAATCGTGTATCAGCCGAATTATGGTCAGCGGCGTATATAGTAGGTTGCAACCTATTCAAAATTATATTTCCAAGATGGGTCACTGGTTGAGAACCACTGGTCTATATGGTCCAAATGTAGAACACTAATGTACGTTTTGTCGGCGGCATGACTTATATATAGGCAGGTACGTCACATATTTTATACCACGGTAATAAAAATTAAAAATATTATGTCAGACGACGTCGGTCACTGCATCATGTTGTACGTCGATGTGCTGATGATAGTAATATTTATATTTACCTCCAAAATGATCGTACTATAATATAATATAGACACTCTGCACACGAGCAAAATTCTTGTAATATTACGTTAAGTCATGTATACATATGCATTAAATGTGTATTCTTAAAACGTTCGACGGACATCACGACTTGTTTTTAATGCGTTTTTAACAACTCGCTCATAGTCGCGTAGTTACAGCTACCAGTATATATATATATATATGCATATGTCATGTACACTCCGAAAGTGAGAGAAAAGCAAATAAAAATTTAAAAAACGTGATTTTGTCAAAAAACCTATGGCCGAGTAAAAAACACTCGACCGTCTGTCGTTGACGTCTTGTCTGCCCTCGGACTTGCTCCTGAAAAAGTCAAAAGGAATAATATAATATAAAATGTGCACGTAAACTTCAAAATCGTATTATTTTTTTTTCATTTCATTTCGTTCTTTTTATATACGCAGGTAGTCGTTCCGGCGACCTGCAGTATTCATCCAAACATTCTCGTCACTCATTTTATTATTATGAATATTATTTCTTCACGTGCACATCGCGATGAGTGTTTTTCTCTCGGAGCGCTCGCAAAACGTAAGCCGAAGACGAAGACAAATCTGAAAAAAATATTATAAACATCGTATTCAGACTTTCAGAAACAGTTCGATCAGGCGTATACCTTCACCTACCCATAATATATTATCTCATCGAAAAAGATTCTCCGGTGATAAACGAATGACTCGTATTGATTATTTTTTTCGTTGTATTTTTCGTATTCAAACACATTCGTGCAGACAGGCAACGACCATTTTACACCTATACATACGTATTATATACAAAATCGAGTACTCGGCGTATTCTGAGAGGATTTTTGTTCGTCGTTTCATTCAAACATCATTTCACATACCTAGTTATTATGTTTTCGTTTCCATTAAAAACTTTGCAAACAGGTCGAATTTATTCTGAGAAGCACATAACAATGGTTTTATGTGGATAACGACTATTATTATCACTTTAATAAATAGCTCATTTTAAAAATTATTTTTTATTAATGTCAAGTGAACGATTGAATTATGTACATCCTAGAGATTCAGACTCGAAATGATGTTGCTTTACATGATGGGTTATATAGTATCATTTTCTTTACTGATCGATCCCACGACTTGAAAATTTAAAATACCTACTTAATAAATCATATCCGATAAATATCTTCTCATTTTGGTTGTTGAAATTTTCTGTTGTCTCGTTATTTCCCCATAGAAGTATTGGAGTGATTGTCTATTTATACTGTGGGTTATTTCACAATTATTAGTTGAATCAAAAGTCATCAATTAATTGATACATAATATGCTTTGTACAATAACGGTCATTAAAATCCCTATTGGTTTTTTTTTTCATTTATTATTGGTTTCTAGTGTAACCATTATAGCTCAACAATTATTCAATATATAATCCCTATAATTAAAATATATTTAAAGTAGTTTTTATACTATTTTGTGTGTACAGTTGTTAAACTTATTTGATAACCTTAACCTATGTGCTTTTTATTAGGTACTTATAGAAACACGTTATTTATAGTGTCGCATTCTGGTATAAGATATTTGACTTTAAAAATTGTAAATTTTTTTTAAAACGAGGGTTGGATAAAATTAAGCCTAAAATTATTTATATTGTGTAGCCCGCGATCACCTCTCAAATAATAGTAAAAAATATTTCGAAAATATACTGTTTTTTTATTAATTAATCACGCTGTACACATATTTGTTATTAATTTGTAAATTATTTATTAGTATTCCAGACGTCTACAGAAAATGTACGTTCTTCAATTTTTTCAATACGCCGCAGCACCATCACCATATAAACACCACCAGGTTGCACCCCCTTCAATTGGGTATTATTATTCGTTAACTTCTCATCTTGTGAAACGCGTAAAATATAATACAATTTTGAGATCAGATTGACGCCACTTTATTTATACACCCAGAGTGATGAACGATCTTATGATTTTAAGTAGTCGATGCCTGTCAAAGTTGTTCGTGCAGAGTCTCGATGATAATGTATTCGTTCGCATGTGACACATCGAATTGGGTTGTACCTATTTTATTGTTGTTTTTTTTTTTTTTTGCTGAGTGTCGTAAATATCGGTTTTTAGCCACCAATCGTAATCGTTAGAACGTTACGGTGCAGCAGTGTACAAAATTGTAACTAGTTATATTCCATTCAAAAAAAAAAAAAAAAATATTAAAAAAATACACTGTATAAAATCCGTTATAGAAGCAACTAGGATGGCTAGGTAAACTTTATTGTCCCCGAAAATCCAAACCTCGAAGAAGTTAAACGATTACATTTCAAACGTATTGTTTCGTCCGAATACAGCGGCGATGACTTACTCGCCTAATGTTTCGTCGGGTCTTGTTACTTTGGAAAGCTCGGATTTTTATCGCCACGCAGTCCTTGTGCTTGAGCTCTAGAGATTGGTATAAATGCAGTCCATCGATAATTTTAAATATTGTCATTGATCTCGTTGATCAGTTATCCTAGGTACTCGATTATAACACCGATTTTTTTAGGTATATATCGGCTGTTTACTATATATGCTTGCTCCGAGTTGCTCGCTTCTACATGATCATATGTTTTGTTTTTAATTTACAGATTATAACGTCTTGTCGAGCATTGTACTTTTGAAGATTGCAGCCATTGATCATTGTATACAAGCTTTCGAATTATTCTCCTAGAGCCATTCTTCGACGGTGGTCGGACAGTTCTAATGTACCTGTATATATGGAACGAATCGGTGTGCGGCGAATGAGCAACACAACTGTATCGTATTTAATATGTTGTTTATAAGTTAATTCCACACGGCAATGTTCTTGATCCACGGTTAAGATATGAAGGTAATATAACTATAACGAGAAATAAAATCGACGCACAATAACCAGATATGACGATAACTGAATATTTATACGATCCATGCATTTTCTGGACACTATTTCATTATTCAGTTATGGTTTCGTTTGATTTTTAGAAAGCGCAGTGGACAACAGATTTAGCCGCGTTCAACAGTTGCTGCTGCAACTATGCAGTCGTGATAGAATACATTGGTTTTCACTGATTACCATATAAAGTACTAGTGGACGAAAGCGTCCGATCAGATGGATATTCGTGTTTAGAGTATTAAAAACTGCAGTGAGAACGAGTAAGGATAAGTAGGAATCGACATTTAAAAAAAAAAAAAAACTGAAGAAAAGTTGGGAAAGACATTATTTATTTATTGATAATTTAAACGGTCCAACTGTCCAGTACACGTTATATGTATACACGTGTAATAGTAATGAGGTGAATTTGAGGAACAGTAGAATTTAATAAATAGTAAAAATACGAATCAATGAATATAATAGAGCATAAATTACTAATGATATAATTATGAAAAAGACCCAATAGAGTTGAAATTAAAAAAATTAATTTGGCTATCACATTAGCTTATTGTGTATATTATTATCTACAATGACTGAAAATGTTAAAAACTCGGGGTTTTTTTTTTATAGATAGAAGATTCGATTTCGTCCCGGATAACAACCACTTGCGGATTTCAACGAATACACATACGTCGAAACGAATACACACAAGAATAGCGAACTGCTCGCCATTTGTATGTGGCCGATAAAAAAACGTATTTGCACATTCCGAATCGCGTATTTATTTTTACCGTCGAGGAGCGCACGCTGCACGCGGACGGCCGTCGCATTATTATAATTATATTATATTATGCACTCACACTAGCAGAACACATTATATTGTATTCGCGTGCAGCAGTGCACATGTATGGGTGTACAATATTATAATACAATAATATTACGATGACAACAATGATGGCTCCCGTCCATCCATTTTCGCAGTTCGTTTATATTATTTGTTTTTCATTCCGCCCCCCCCCCCCCGTGTCGGGTGCTCATTGTCATAGACCCACGATTCGGCTTCGCACCCCATGCACGGGGCAAGTCCGTCGTCGTTGCTTATGCGACCAGGGCGTACATTTACCATACATAAAAGGCCGTACGCACGTCGTGATGTATACAGAACGAGTGATTTGCATTAAAAAACAGGAACAGAACTCGTCGCAGTGTATTGCATAAGATCCGCTGCACGGCAATGCCGAGTGCATACAGGGCGCTTACTTTTTGTCGTAATGCGCACTGCCCGTGTCGCACAGCTGCTGCAGATGCCGAGCTGGTATATACCATAGATTAACAGAGATACTCTATGGTATATACCAATGCCCGTGTGTGAGCGGAGACCGTCGATTGCGTCCGACGATTTTTTCCCTACCTTTTCCGTGTTCCGATTGCGTCCTCAGTGCAGGTAAGCTTTGATATCTAACCTCATTTATTTGGCCCATATAACGGCGTGTAGATCTGTCTAAACAGGAATCGGTAATCACACGAAGACTAAAAATCCTATATATTTGGGCTGAATTCTATATGTATTTGTACATTATTATTTTTTGAATGTCACTGAAAAAATAATTACTTATTTGAGTTGTGCAGTACATCAAAATACTCTGAATAGTATGCCATCTTGATATTCTGTTACAGAATATGAAAATATAAAAATCTATTTCGTCGTTCAAATACATAAAAACTTAAAAATAACTATATACGAACGTTTATTCAATAGTTGTTACGAAAATCTCGTTAAAATATACCGTAATCGAATGCTCACATATTATCGTACAATAGGACGCAATCGGAACATTAAAAGGGTAGGAAAAAATGATTTACCTATACTTGACGTGTCGTGTGCGCAATCGAAATACCGGAAACGCATATGAGGTCATGGAACGACGAGACGCGCGAGAAACTGCGGTCGAGTGCACTATCCGCTTTATTTCCGCGTGATAAATACATCATAATATCGGGCGTCGTGCGGATCGCTCTGTATGCGAGCCCACGCACACACGACACACATGCGTGTACGATGCTAGCCGCCATTTTTGCACATGTCGTACAGGCGGTAATGTACGTATATTATTTATATTGTATATGGGTTAGGCACACACGCGTGTGCATGCACTTAACCCACATTACACACGGTGTATGCGACGTGTGCAGTATTGCGAGGAGACCTCGGCCTGGTCGGAAGTATCGAGACCGTCACGAGTCTTCGTCGTGTATAGCAGTATTGTCAATGTTTATCACACGCATCTTTCTGCGATGCGTCGGCACTGCAGCACACTGCGACTGTGGTGCACCCGCGGATGCGGCGACGCCGACTGCAGCGAATGGGGTGTGGACGTGTGGTCGAACTGCACTTGGGCTCAAAAAAATATTTTAATACAATTATCATGCATTTGAAGGGCTTTTTTCTTTGCTGAATTTGAAATCATTCTCCGAGGTAAATTAAGTGGTTGTATCAATTCAGACCGAAAAATTACTTTAGAAAGTCCATCTAGATATAGTTTTGAAAGACAACCACGATAGGTATCACGCCATTTAACACCATCATTTACATATTTTCTTCACAATATTTTTAACGGGTTTTCCATTTTAATTTTTTTTTCTGTGAACGAGTGCATTCGACCACTACCTGCTTTTTACCCGAGTGCAGTTCGACCATCAACTTTTTCTCAATCCGAGTGCAATTCGACTATTCATTTGTAGGTAATAAGTGCAATTCGACTATCCCGAGCGAATGCACCCCGAGAACCGTGTACGGTTTAGGCGCGTTTACCGTGCATTATCGGCGTCGAAAAGTCTCCCACGCCGCAGCAGTAATAGCAATGGGCATCAGCCGTTCCGGATTTGTATGCATGCTGCAGGTGCAGTAATGAGTAAACGAGCATATAATTATATACCCCGAGACCATGAAAGTATATGAACCCAGACGCGTTGACCACGCGGTTTCTGAGAAAAGTCGGGTGCTCCCGGCCAGTGTCCGACACCGCACGAGTTGTCCAATTACGCGTTTCTTCGGTACAGTATTGCAGAGATTTATGTTTACTTTTTATTTATAACGTACCCGTATTCGATGCATAAATAACAGCAATAAATGTCAGTATAAGATACACGCGCCCGTAGAGTCCGGTGCTATTATTGTATTTCAGTAAAAACAGTAGAAATTATTTCTAATCGCGTCTGTATGATTCACCTCTCTGTGAGGTTTCCGACCATCAAAGTGTTAGTACCGTCTCTTCGATTTGTGTACAGGCATTTGAGCTGTTAATGTAATCAAATATTATTTTTCACGGTTTATAGGTACTGTTAATTAAAAAAAAACCAATATACCCCCCGATGAAGGTTGGTGTAGATAGGTTTATTAATTATCGATGACATATTACGGCACACCTGCAGGGATGACTTAGGTCTTATTCATTGTCACACAATATTTTAAACCATTTACAGTTGTTTGATACACCTAAAGTCAGTGCCGTATTTTCAACTGTTTTCTGGGAGTCCAACAAATTTTTTAATTCTAACATTTTATATAGGTATTGACATAAGAAAAATGTTGTTTATTTATTGTTATACTTATCGTTTTTGTATGAGCATCATCTAGGTTGTATTTACGTTATAATATAATATCAAATTAAAATTTCAATATCATTAGGTATAATTTTTGGGGGTTCGGGGAAGGGGGGTGGGTCCAGGACTGAAAAACTCTCTCAGCCACAACACAAAACCTTCTTCTTTTGTAATAATATCACGATAATCGTCGCCGTATTATGTACTTGTCGCGAGGTTCATCCCCGTCGATATATGATATATTTTTCTGTTATTAATATAATTTTGAAAATCGAGCAACACCGGGGATATAGCGTCGAGCACTCGAGTCGGTATGAAATAACGAAAACTTATAATGGGATGTAGACGAGTAGGCACGCAATAACAATAAATATTTGGCGAGACGTCTGTAAAAACGTGTTTCTTTTTTTTTCACCCCGTCTTCGAGGGCCCTTCGTTTAGCACCCGATCCGTACACCTAATAATAATAATAATAATAATAATAATAACGATATTATAACTCCCATTATTCACTATTGTTATTATCATCATTGTTGTTGATCGAACGTTGTCGCGGTCGGGGAAAACACGTCGTGTACGATATAACTTACAGGTACGCGTCGTTTGTTGAGGGTTGTCGTAATCATTTCTACCTGTATACTGCAATATCATATTATTATCATTGTTGTTATTATTATATAAAAAGGGCGTTTTGCGGATACATAATATTATATACGAACCGACGACGTCCACGAAAAATGATTTTCGTTTTTATCGTATTATTATACGGTTTTTATTATTATTATTATTATTATTATTATTAGCTATTACGCGATGATATATTTTTACAAACGTCTCGAACGATTATTATCATTATTGTCATATATTATAATTGGATTTTCGTCTTCGGGCCGCCGTCCGTCTGCACGGGATAAGGTAGAGGCGGTATTATATATATATATATATGCGCACATAATAAATGGTTATCGTTATTATAATATACATAAAAAATGTATACACATAGATACGTTCAAAACGCAAGTCATACGGACTCTTAAATAACGGCGTGAGCGCATAATATTATACGTTTGCTTTTTCTCACAATTAAAAAACGTACAAATAGGCATTTCATTTAAGTTATTTAATACGGCTGCGTTAACCTTATACCGTCTATATTATACGACGGACGGTCGTGTCGGTTACCAAGAATACCATGTTTAGTCCTACGGAATACGTATAACATAATATGTTATGACGTTATAATATGTTGTGCCGTACGCCCGTTTAAAAAGAATTACCGAGAATTATTACCGACTATTATTATTGTAATTATTGTTACCTTGTCCGTCCGTGCTTAATATATATGTGTGTGTGTGTGTGTGTGCGTGTGTGCGTGTGTGTACATAATAGGATGTTATAATAACGATGTACCTGCCTACGATAGGAATATAACATAATGTTGTATGATTTTTTACTGCTGCAAACGCGCTTGACATGCAATTTTAACGGTGCAGTCGTGTATTGTGTGCGAGGCCACGGCGATAGAGAGTGCAACGCGACTGCATTTTTGGCGTGCAGTAAAACAAAAAAAATGAATATCCCGTGCTGTATGAATAAGAGTCGCCTTATTGCGGCCGATACCTGCAACGCGCGTGCCTTCTGCACGATCGAAAAACGATACAAAAAACGCGAAACACAAACAAAACGGGTAGGCAGACATAATAATAATGTCATCCTTTTTCCGTTGCGATATGACGCACACGATATGAACCGGATCGCGGGTAAGTCGCGACGTACCGTGGATCGTTTATCATCGATATATAATGTACCCCTCGATTTGGGGTAGGTATATTATAACCGTGAGCGCGTCGACGGTGGTTCGCGTCTGGTAGGGGTGGAGAGGGTGCCCGTGACCAACGCCATTGACGATTCTCTACGTATCAATGCGGTTTGACACACTCGTAATCGGGTGACGTAGACCTGGTGGGTATATACGGCGTGTACGCATGATGTGTAATCCGTATTGTGGATATACAGTGTGAGACATAATAGTGAGGTTATCAGTGCCCACACGTGTGTTATGGGTTACACGAGTCGCAGGCGGCACGCCAAAACGAATATATTTTATTCGATCGTTTCGTTACTAATATATCGTGCGAGTTTTGATGGCTATACTTACCACTGCAGCGATCGCACACCGCATTTGAATGAAAAATATCTACCAACGTCCATTATAATTTTTGGTATGTGGTCGTCGTCGGTAACGTATTTAAGGTATACGTCTACCGTATAGCGGCTCATCTGTAGAGCTTCAGAAAACTGCCGATGAAAATCTAATGATTTTTGTGTTTATTCAATACTGTATACTTGAAGACAGGGTGCACTCTGCTGCGCGAGAAATAACTTAAATCAGTGCTGGGATCCAGACTTGGGCAGGCAGACTGACGACTAAACTATAGTGCTGGCTCAAGCGAAAATTCAGGCACCAGGCGAAATCAAATTTTCCCGCCTAAATAATATTATCACTGTTTCGAAAATGTCGCCTCCCCTGGAGACACGCCTGTACGATATGGGATGTTTGACTGATCCCGACGTCATGGCTTGTCGAGACCCTATCCTAAGTATTTTATACTGCCAAGTGCAGTCGTTTAGCTACACGGTAGAGACTAGGAGGTGGATCAAAGCCGTAGGCGATGGACGGGTGACGACACCCTTCGGTCTCTCATCGGTGGTTCAACTTGTTCAAGGCGTTCTACGATAGTTCCGAGGATTTATGGGGGCATGCGATGTTTTCGGCGGCTGTGTGAATTTAAAGTGTTCGGGGCCCGGTTTCTATAGGGATTGGCCCGCGAGGATAATATGTCTTATAGGTAAATCACCTAATTTTACCTATTTGCAACAACATCACACCAGTCACTATATGGTGGACATACGTGCATAGGTACGTCGTCGGGCGGGCGGACGACGCGACAAAAATAACCACAGCCCACAGCAGGAATGTCCCAACTTGGTCGAAGTTTGTAAATACAAGGACGGGCGGGGGCCGGGGGACAAAATTTCTGTCACTCGCGTCTAAAACAAAAACGCTTCATGACGCTACGGTATAACACGAACAAAGCTGCGATCTGATAAACGCGTAATCTGGAACTATATATTATTTAACATCGATATCTATAACTTAGTCCGATGTAGTCGTATGGCGTCCTTAGCATCTGTTCACTGTTGCACGTGTAAATGTTAAAATGTATTTTATATTTAATCGACGATGTCGAAAAATAAGTTCCCAACTTCTACTCTACTACGGACGTCAACTTTCAACACCCACCACCCACATTTTTTCGCGAAGCGACTGCGCCGCGAAAAAAATTGACCCCGTTCACGCCGCCACTGTGGGTAAATTCATCAATACTGCACCACACACTTATGGGTACCTACATTATATTGATTAATTAATAATAGTTATGAGTAGAAAAATAATAAATCAGATGCAATATAATATGATGGGTATATAAAAGTGAAAAGTAAAACAACCGACTACACCGAGAACGATCGACGACAATGACAGACATAACATGTGAAATGTACAACACACATATATATATGTATTATCTTTGTCTTCTATATCTGTACGTATGAAATGTATTTTGTGTCTAGTGGTGTACATACTCGTCCGGCACACCAATTATCACTGAAATGTTTTTTTTCACTTCCACAATTATAGGTACGCGACTAATCGTTGATATCAATCATGCGGATGAGTCTACAGCAGTGGTTCTGAAGCTCAAGACGTATTTTATCTTGACCAGTGATATCTACACGATACGATGGACGTAAAACTAAATTTGAATTCAAAATATAGGTACTTATTCGACTCGCTGCATTTACTATATGTATAATAATATTATGCGGGGGACGAGGTGACCGAGTGGTCTGACTCTTCCGCTGCGACGCAGCCGGTCGCGGTTCGATCCTCGGCCACCGGGCGGCATTTTTCTCCGGACAAGTCGCGGTGACCGGAGAACAAGTGCTGCCATCCCCCACCCCCGGGGCATGGCAGAANCATTTTTCTCCGGACAAGTCGCGGTGACCGGAGAACAAGTGCTGCCATCCCCCACCCCCGGGGCATGGCAGAAACCTACGGGTGCCCCATTCGAAATTCTGCCAAAAACAAACACACACGTGTTCCCCCCTACCGTACCAAAAAATCTACAAACCATCAATACAAACCTACAAATCTACAATACCTACTAAAAAAGCTAATGGCCACAGTTGCCGGGCTCAGGAACAATAAAAAAAAAAAATAATAATATTATGCGTCCTGTGTACCTACGCCCTAGACGAAACATTTTCCGTCTGTTGTGGTCCTGAGAAAATATGCTCTGCGTGTTGGCCGCACTGTACGCTCCGCTTCGGCTCGAAAATGTGATTATTTTCTGGCTCGGCGTTGAACTTCGCCGAATACTCGATTTCTCGATTGGATGCCAAAATATTTTTTCCTGGCGACACACCGCACCTGATACCAAAAGCGTGTTCGGTGATATCTCACCACTGTTCATATAAATGAGGTTGTCGCCTTAGCTCGATTGAGACGTAGCTCAACGACTTCGTTTAAATACATTATAATATAATGAGTTTTATTTTAATACTGTTATTATATGAATTTGTGGACAGAGAGTGGGCGAGCCTCTGCCCGAGAAATTAGAATAATATTAATGACGAAAGTAAGTTCTACACGGGACTGTAGACTAATTCTAAACGCCACTGCGAAGTGAGACTCGTATTTATACCGCAGAGTCTCCCCTATAGTTCAAGGATACATGGTCAAGATTATAGGAGGTGGATCAAAAGTGCCGACCCAGGTGCATTCCTATCGGTAATGGCTTGATTCTTCGAATTATTGCTGAAAGGATTTCGATCCAAATGTGTAGGTACAGTGTTATGAGATATCGTTGTCGAAATTGCTCGGCTCGGTTTCTCGGAATCGACGGCGGTCGTGGGTCGTAAATATAATATTTGCTTTAATGTATATTTTATTACTGTATATAGTAGAACGAAGTCGAAGGACTACAACAGGTGTGATGTAATGATAAGTGATAGGACGTGTGCAACGCGATAAATATGTGACGGTCAGAGGCGGGGGGGAGGTGTTAAATTTTTATCAGGCCAAATTCCTGATCCGTAATTGAAACATGCAATGATTATAATTATATGCAAGTAAGTACATATATTATATTTCTCAGGTGTCCATTGGTGAGGGAGTGGGGGTTAAACCCCCCTACCCCTTCCACCCCTGAGAACGTGGTGATCGCTGGTAAATATCACTGGTAGCGGCTTACGTGTACAAGACGACAGGGGCCTTACACTCCAATCCTTCGCAGCGATCCTCGGGCATGCGCAGTCGGTGCATGTCCTGCATCTGCAAGATTTTCTGGACCGACGGGTCACTGTAATGATGCAATTAATAATTTTCAAAATCAATTCGGTCGAATGTCACGAAAGCGGTTCAGCTTTATTCTATATTATGTGCTACATCTGCGTTAAACCGTGTGTGCACTCGTGCGGTCGTTTCTCCGTTCGTCGAACGTCATTTAATACGTCATCAGATGTATAATATTGTGCACACAGACGACGCGGTGTCAGGTACTTACTAGTACCCAGGTATATGAACAATACTGCACGGCGGCTATCGTCAGCCTCGTATAAGCGCGCGCTGCAGGACCACTTTTCCGAAGTAATAATCGACAGCAGCGACGTTCGCCTGCAAAACGATCCGTCGTCATCAAAATGTTGGACCTCCTCTCGCCGCGAGCTCGTGAAAAGGACGCATTTCATTCGGGTTTTTTTTGTTCCGTCCGACCGTCCTCGTCTGGCGATGAACTCTGCGTGCAGCGGCGGCAGATCGTCGGCGGCGGACCTCCCGAGAGCGTCGAAAATAATAATTAAACGCCGCACGCCGCACACATTTAAAAACGGATACCTGTGGGTATTATGCTTGCCGCGGACGTGTATAATACGTCCGAGTGCATAACGTTTATTATGTACATGTATATTCGTTTATAGTTATTTGGTCGAACCTGTGTGAGCGAGGGGAAAGGGTGACGGCGGCGGCGCCGGTAGAATTAAAAATGCGGGTTGGGCCAAGTTCAACAAACTCTGTACCGGTGGCGAGCTGTTATGCGTGTGTGTGTGTGAGCCTTAGTCGGTCGACCGGTTTTCTCGAAGAAATTCAAATCGAACCCACTGCAGTGCGATATATGTACGAGATAGACGAGACTCTATAATAATAATATTATCGTACACGTCGAGGAGTAGTAGTAGTAATAATAATAATAATAATATATGTAGAAAAAGACGACGGAGACGCGTCCACGATATAACCCGATACGCGTTTATATTATACGGTATACACGAAAATAACAGTGAGAAAGAAGAAGAAGAAGACGAGGGAGGAGGAGGAGGAGGAGGAGTAGTAGTAGGAGTGTACGGTATAGTGGCGGTGGCCGCGGCGCGCGGATGCTGCTTGCGCGGGGGGGGGGGGCAGGACTCGTGTGTTGTCAGGACCGGTTCGTTGGAATTTCGACAGCTTTGACCCTCCGGGGGCCCCGAAACCGAACGATATTTATGTGCGCCTTATAAACATTAACGAACCATCGGCAGTCGCCCTATCCTCTGCACACACACACACACACACACACATCTCCGCCGCCTCTCGTTTAATGTTTTCCTCTCGTCTTCCTCGGCACGTGCATTTATACGTATACATAATATATTACGTACGATTTCAGTACAATAATATGGGTAAGCACCATCGTATATTACGGTCGTCTCTTCGTCTAAACAATACACGTGTAGGTAACGCACAGCCCGTTCCCGTCCACGTGGACCAGTGTTCTCCTATGATATTGCACAGGTATCTATTGTACGGTAACCGTTGCTTTCGGGCCGATCGACCCGTCGCCGCAATGAGTTTCGGTCGTCGAGATGCGTTTTACACGCCATTGCTGTATTGTTGTCGTTTCGTCGACACGGTAGTGGCGCGCGTCTTCTGTGCGGTCGATAATAACGTATAAGACACATCGAGTGACCGTTTTTGGGATTTTAACGTCGTTCGCGTTATTTTATTTCGGCAAGCATAATCAAGACTTTAACGTCTCCGAAAAAGAAATGCAAACCGCTAGATAACCATAATATAGTCCTAACTCTATATGCCCACAAAGTGATATATATATATTGGCCGTTGAACCGACGCGCATCACACTGGTATCGAACGGCATTTTTTTTTTGTACTCTTATCGTTTCGGACGTAGATAAGTCGGTAGCGATTTTACCGTCTATGCCACATCACAGACCAGATTTGCGACTTGCGAGTAATCGCTGTACGTACCACGTGCCGTAAAAAATAGATTGTACGAAAAAAGTTTGTTGCGCATGATGATGCGCCAAATACAAGAGTTCAGCAATTTTAAGTTGCACGAATTTGTGATCCAACAGTCTAGTTTCATGTCCACGCAGAATCCAAGGACAAATATATAGGGTACCGAGTGACATCATATGAATCTAGTTATATGGAGTGTACCCTATTTTTAGTATACCTACTGTAAATCGTGGTCCTTTATACTATCTGCACGTGGGCGTATAACGATGCAACAAGTCGTCTTGCAATTTGAAAACTAAATAGTAAATTTTTAACTTTAAATTGAACAATCTAATAGTATATTATATCGAAGTATAAACCGTAGCAACCCACATCACTGCGTGTGATGTCACGATGTGCCAGTATAATCACTGTCGTCGCGGCTTTAACGAAATAAAATCAAGTCTTCAATCGTAAGTCGAACCCCGCACAGTTTTCTGCACCCCCCCCGACGAGGCGTTTCGGGTCCACGAGTCGTGACGACGTCCTTCGCAAGTGTTCCGTCAGCGGTTTTCCGCACTGCGACTGACTTCGAGTTGAACACATTACATTTCATTATTATTCAAAGCCTCGGCGTCCAAGGCCATCGGCTGCGACAGATGTACAAAGGTTTACCTTAAATCTAAAAATACATCGACATTAGTGCGTACAACGGTTACGTCTCACGAAATATATTGATTACGTATTGGTCTTGATCATGAAGCAGGTAATCGCGTTTTTTTATGTTGTCCGGCTTCAGAGAAAATAATATGTCCACTGCTTCTCGTTCGAGTGAGGAGCATTCCCTTATGTATATTACATTATTATTATTATTATTATTATTATTATTATTAACGTCGTTGTTCCGCGCATCGTATGAATATCGATGAATATTATTATTGTAACACATTTTAGGCGCTTCTTCTCCCATGTGCGACACAATGGCCGCGGTATAATATTGTCGATAAGTCGTACTTATATATATTTAAAATAATTACGCCACGCCATACAGCTGCCGCGTGCGATCAATTCGCGTACGTAATATTATAATATACATCACATAATATAATATAACGCGTGTTATTGATCGCACATTTAGTCGTGACCGTTATGAGTTTTTACGTTTTTTTTTTTTTTTCCCCGTTCTGAAGTGCGCGCACAAAAGGCCTTTTCAACCTTTTGTTTTAATATTGTACACATACATATTATATTGTGTTCGGGAGAGGAAAATATCCGTACAAAAGAAAAAGACCCGCCGGCGGCAGAGCCCATGAATGATTGAGCGTGGTGGGGGTCGGGGG
>NW_019104382.1:25356-65716 GCF_001856785.1 Myzus persicae
TATGTACGACGACGACGACGACGACGATTTGAGCGCATATTATAATGTGCGTCGCCATTGTGTCGCGTGTAATTATCTGATCACAGTCCTCCAGCTGCTGCCGGTTAAAAAATCGTCGCGATTTGGGCGGTGCTCGCGTTATTATTGCGATACGGTTTTTTTTTTTCCGGAGCCGCGATGAGCGTCGACTGTGCCGGCGGACCGAAAAAAAAACCCATACGGGGCTTACCGTCGCGCGACGCCGGGGGAGAAAAAATTCGTCGGAAATTAATTCGGTTCCGCGGTGGATGGAAAAAAAACCGAATTTTTTTAACGAAGTCTGCGATTCACATCATCTAAAGGGCGGCTGCGATTTGGCAGCGGCCGCGATCTCTAGGAATAATAATAATAATAATAATAAAAAAAACCCATCACGACTTTTGACACTGACGAGGGTGAACGGGGTTTTGTGTTATTTTTTATGTATATTTCGATTTCGATTTCGTTTTTTTTCCTCCTCGAGGTGTTGGACCATAAAAGCGTCTCCCACTGAGAACGGTTGAAAAAAAATAATTATAATAAAAAAAAAAAAAAAAACGTCCGAGAAACAATGGAAAAAAATTAATAATGCCGAAAATAATGGTACGCGACCCCGACGACGACCCCCCCGTTTTAAACGTCTCTTTGTCGCGTACATCGTGCAGTCGTATATAAGGTCGTCGTGGCCGTCGTCGAAAAAAAAAAATAGGAAAAAAGGGTTACGTACCTACCGATTTTCGGGTGGAAAAAAAATTCTTCGAGCAGATGTGGATAACGCGCATGATTTGCATATAACCGAGAAGTCGACCGAAAAAAAAAATAACGAAAAAAATACCAAAAAAAAAAACATAAACAGGAAAACAACAATAGATTAGATCGCGTGCGTGCCTCAGACGGGCGGACGGACGCGCACACGTCGCATTATGTACGCGTCATACTCGCATAGGTTATAATACGTAGGTATATTCTGGTATATAAACATATTATTCGTATGCATATAGGACGTGGTACTATGCGGTACATCGCTGGTATATACCCGGGGTCGTGTTTAGGATTTTCTCTTCCCCGGGCGTACAATTTACGCAGCCGCCGCCGCCCCTGAACAACGCAGCCTACGCATTATAAGGGTTTTTTTTTCTCGTGAGCTATCGAGCTCTGCTATAAATTAAGTCTGTAAAATATAGAACGGTGGGGGGGGGAGGGGCGCCGAGAGACCCATCGAAATTCAATTATTTTATTAAAACGGAAATTTTTTTTTTAAACACGACTCTATTCTAACGGCAAATACCACCTTTCCCGACAAACCGATCAAGGTATTATGAATATAGAGTAGAAATCGTTTATGATGACGGTCAAAGGACCAAGGAAAATAGGTCGTAACGGGCGACTACGAATTGGTTCCTAATTGTTGAATTGGTTCCCGGGTTGTCTACAGGTAACATGCGAATTAGTTCCCGCAAGCTTTCACGATAATACAACCTTGTTAAATTAACTTTTCAAATTATCGTGATGTATTGAACCAGCAACCCATATCCTTCCCATTTATTTAGACTTAGGACTGTATCAAATTCATAAAAGGTTCGAATAGTTCAAACACTATCTCGAATACTTAGCCATGATGGTTAAAATGGTCAAAAAAATATGATGCTCTATTAGTCGAAATTCTTATAACTGTATATAAGTAATTATTGGGCAATAGGAAAATTAATTGTTAAATTTTACACCATGAATGGTGAAATTCTGGTAAAATAATTTTGGGCAACTTTGAAAAGTTCCATCAACTAACACCGTTTTCATTTTGCCGAGGATCTCTAAATTACGTGAACAAGTAAAAATTACAATATTTGTTTGATAAACTGATGAGTGATTTTATTCGGGAACCAATATTCGAACAGTTGTACGCTGGAAAGTATTCTTTTCGGGAACTAAATCGTGCACTTTAATCGGCCCGGGAACCAACTAAACGTTTGCCGTCGTAACAACCGATATGGTCATAACTGCCGATAAAATTGATCACAAAAGAGGTCGTAAAACCCCAAGTGTCACTACAACCGGTGTCTTTATAAACGATTTCTACTGTACGGACTGTACATCACTCGTCATCGGCAGACAATGGTAACTTTTATAACAAATGTTTTCGCTTGTTCGGATATAATATTGGTATAATGACTGTATTACTTTTGCTACCCCCGAAGTTAGGTTAACATACGCGTTTGCTTTTTTTATTATTTGTCTGCCTACTAGAACTTGTGATCAACTGTATCAGCTACGAATTCGATTTATACAAACGTTTCATAATTGGGTACGTAAAATTTGTTTTTGATTTTACCTTGCAACTGAATTTTTAGGTACCCATACTGTAGACACCTCGTGTCTAGACGTACCCGAACTATTGTTGTTTTTTATGCGTTAGATTAGAAGAAATAATAATAATAACGAATGTCAATATAATTGTTTTTATATCATATATAAAAAAAAACATCACGTGGGGGGCGATGACTTGAATAGGTTTCAATGTGTATAGGTTATACCTATGCCTGATTTATTTTAATAAATTGAATTTGAAATAATAAAATACACCCCAGCGAGATATAGGTACTTACAACGCGTTTTTAATTTTAAACTGATCAGTGAGAATGATTTATACGATTTTTGCTAAAAATATAATATTAAGTTCTAACGTTTAAAAATAAATAATATTTTTGAAGAACGTTTTATGAATAGGTTCATAAAATTGGTTTTTGGTTTTACTTGCAACTTATTTTTAGGTACCCATACTGTAGACACCTCGTGTCTAGACGTACCCGAACTGTTGTTGTTTTTTTATACGTTTTTAACTATAGGTTAGGAGAAATAATAATAATATTGAATGATAATGTAATTATTTTTATATCATATATAAAAAAAATATCAAGTGGACTTGAATCGGTTTATATAGGCCTATGCGCTTGGTATATTTTAAGTACATTTTCGTTTTTCTCCTTCAAACAACCAAAACGGAATCCATGTTTGTGTAGGTACGATTCGATTATTGATTTTACACTAATCCGACTGCGGCGACCTTAACCGATAATATTATTAAGCCTACGATTAAATCCACGTCGAACCATCTACGCATGGTTTTCATTGTAATAAACTAATAAATAGGAATAATAAACGATTAAATTATTTTCAAACGTTTTAATTTATATTGTCATCAATTCATGGACGTTTCATAAACATTTTTTCCGGCTCATATCTATGTGAATGATTTTTGTTACACATAGATGCGTCGCCAGTTTATCATTTTATGGTCAACATTTCATGGCTATTTGTGTCTTATGTAATATCAATATTGTTAATACTTAAAATTTAATCATAATTTTATGTAATTCATAACCAGAAAGAAAAATTTCATCGTGAATTCGTTCGGTTACAAACCCTGTAGTTCCATCAGGGACGGGCTTATAAATCTGATAGAATCGGTTCAGATATTGCGGAAGCAAACGTAAGGTACGCGGAAACTCTCTATAAAACTTAATTTTTTACATATTATATTAATCAAGTCTTATAAGTCAAATAATATATTAGAAAATTGCAACCGTTGAATTTATTACTTATCTTTCCTAACATAATATAATGTCAACGAGAGGGCCAACGGTGAAAATTATTTTATGAATAAAATATATTCTCTGTTATCACTAATCTCCCTTGCCTTAAATGGACGCGAACGAGATTTATCGGTAAGGGGCAAAATAACTAATCAATTGTTTAAGCTTATATAATCGTATGGCATTTTAGCATACACTAAACATATTTTTTTTGAAATTTGTAATTACCGATTAGGTATTAATATTGTAATCTGACGTTTTTATGACCGTTCAGCTGCGGTTTTAAACCGCGATTTTCAATTTTTAAATTGATTGGCAGCATTAAGCTCGCGTTGAATTATTTAACGATCGCGAGCATAATACTTTTTACATAAATATGTTTTAATCATTTTTTATTAACGGAATCCTATAAAATATATAAAATTATGGAAAATACAAATGCGCATCGACGGTGTTTGATACTTTAAAAAGTAAACCTGTAACCAGAACCTATGTATGTATATCGTACCAATATATTACCTTTACGGGCTATGTGTATAATATCGTTTATACTATATTTTATTCTTAATTTTTCCACCCAATAATTAAAATGGGATGAAAAAAAGGATGTAATTAAGTATCTCGTATTATATTCGTTTTTGTTGAAAGATTTACCGATGGACATCCTCAATATCATAATAATTGCTCGTCGGAAGAATATTCGAGAAAAATATGAATTAATATTATGAAGAACACGACTACGGGTATACAATAAATCGTGTTCACGACGCAATATCGAAAAAATTGAATTTGAAACAAATGAAATACACCCGAACGGGATGCACAGGGTACTTGTAAACGCGTTTTTAATTTCAAACGGTCCAACGCAAACGATTTATACGATTTATGCTAAACATAATATTATTATAACGTTACGCTCGACCGTTTGAAAATCGTAATTTTTTTTCGAAGAACCGTGACGACGACGTTTATTACATATGTACACTTACACTTAAGTATGTGTGCACATCGCAATAATTACACTCACATCGAGAAACCATCATCGCAAATCTCTTTGCATATCTGTACAATAGTTTTATTGGCCGCATGTGCACGTGTACAACAATATTACAATAATATGTGCACGCGCGTGTGTGCGAGAGTTTGCGAGAAAATAAAATAATACCGTCGATAACGTATCGCGGACTAAGCAGGCCTCTGCGATGCATACAGGGTGTAACTGGGAGACCCGACAAACCGAAATTGTCTTTTGTTCCGCTCGAACGTTTTAGAATTTTTTTTTCGATCGTCTATAGGCGCTTGCGTATGAGTTTTTATCTTTTAATATTGAAAATGAAAAAAAAAACCTTAAATGTTTTTACGTTTGAAAAGTTTTCCGAAAACCGGATTTGCAAATCGGCCATTTCAAATTGGAATTTAGAATTTGTCGTTTTCGGTTACCGAAAATGTCATATCATACGTTTATAGCGCAACAGACGGCGAATTATGTGGGACAAAAATTCACAATATTATTTAGAATAAAAGCCATTCGGTTTGTCAAGTCTTTCTGTTACACCCTGTACGCATCGCAGTATTAATAATATTACGTGTGCTATGGTCGGAGCGTTTTTAGGGCGATTCGAAACGAATTCTCACGGTTTACCACGCAGTCATCCACGCCGACGAGAGTAAAAATAATATGTTGATAATATGTGCTTAGAGTAATAAAATAATACATTGATAATATGCTGCGATTGTGAGCCGGCGGAATTCTATACGTCCAGGTAGGCGATAAAAAGTCCTGAAAAAAAAAATATCAACATTTAGTGTCGGCGTTTTAACGTCGTGTAATACGTAGGTATATAATATATAATATATAGGTATACGATAAACGATCGCAACCGATTCGGTGAGATCTCTGAAAGTCTGAACCATCGCTCCGCCCGTTTCTGAATAATAATGAAATACGTTATTATTTACAAATGTGACCGTTTTCACCTGCGCTTACGAGACGACTGCGACGACGACAAAACAATAATTATTATTCTTCCACCAGTCCCCGCACGCAAGTCATATCAATGTTGTCGCGGAGAACAGTGACATTGTCGACGAGCGGCTTTGTCCTCGCACTGCAGTTTTACATTTTAATTGACTGCAGCGTTAATGAGACAATTGCATTTCCCGCCGCCAGCCCGCTGCAGCGTGCGGCCCGATCGTCTTGGCGGCGGCGGCGACCATTCGAACGCGCCAGGTGTGCAATTGCACACCGAATCGACCAACACTTTTATCACCCACCCGTCTCGTTTTAAATCGTTACGACGACGATTTATTGCCACTATTATTTCTATATTATGAACACGTCAAGAAAAGACACGAGTGCAGCGTGGGACGCGCACTGCGCCGTGGCCGCACTTTGTCGCATTTTTATTTTCCTATACAGTTTATAATGCGGTAATGTATAAATTCGCCGACACGTAGTCGTCTGCGTCCCGACCGACAGTCGTCTGTCCGGCAGGTCGTACGAGATATTATTTCGATAATGATACATTGTAACTCACGGCCACGGCGCGGGGTGTGAAGTGGAATGGGAGACGAGCACTGACGGGTACGGATTTAAAGCGTAATAATATTATGATATATCTCCACGTGCGTGTACAGGGTGTGTCTATATTGTGGCCAGGATCGGGACGAATTACGATTTTATTACCCCGCTGGACCGTTTTATTATCCACATAAAATTATGAAAAACACAACCCGCTCATCATCAGTTCTTGGAATAGTCTGCAGCACATTCGCTTATCCGCCAATAACAAGTCGAGCCACAAAGACACCGAAGAATATTTTTTACGACGACCACTGCACCTGCCAACCGGCGGCGGCCTTTGATATCCTGTAGTCGTGTAGTCTCTATCGCGAGACTAAGGGACACCCTGTATAAGTACGAGTCCTGTACGGTATAGATTCAGAATTAGACCGACAAACGCTGGGTCGCGTTATGAGTACAATTTGTCTGGGACGAAAATAAAAAACACGTTTAAACAATATTGTAAGACGTTTTTTCTTTTGTTTAATTTAATTTATCAGGCAAACATTAGATGCTGAGAAATAAAAATCCAAAATCCAAAAACGCATCGCATAAGAATATATTATCTAAATTAATAACGCTATTTTTGGACAAGTGACGTTACTTCTCAACATCGTGGATTTAGAGTTCACCAAATTTGGTAAAGTCGAATTAATATTTGTTTCTGGACCGGAATCAGGCCATAAGCCGTCGGATAAAATAATAAAGTTAGATTGGAGGGGGCCTCCAATGAAGGGCTCATTCTTCAGGAAAACAGAACAATCATCTATAGGCGGAATGTCCACCAGGTATACGGTCCAAGACATCGTACGAATTTTTGAAAACAAACCTAAACAAATGTACTCACAGTACTTGCACAAACAATGAAACAAAATATTCCGACCATACGACTAAATGGGTATTCTAACTGCGGACTTTGTATAGGTACGCAAACAGTCAATCAAAACAGATTATGACATTATGTCAGGTCGTTGACCGCACCCTGCTAACATAATCGGTGATTGTTTTATCATAGGTTTATTTTATTATTATATTGTTATGTATTATAACTATTTGACTATATTTTATTTCAATAAACTGTCTAATACCGTAGCTACCGCACTGTTCTACTTCATCGAAAACATCATCTCGTATCCCGCTTGTCGATCGACAGACGCCACAGAGAAGGTTTTCCAAAGCTTTCAGTGAAAGATTATCATGACCTTGACATTATTCGTCGATACCTGCCAACATCTGATAACACTTGTCAATATCTGCTGCAGCAAGATGTCGATGTCTACTGTTTCTACCTGTCAATACTACTTGTTGATACCTGGCAATCGTGGTTGGTGTCTATCACGATGAAACATCAAGATGGGTCTATACGTCGTTTTTTCGATTATGGAAAAGTAGAGAAAAAGTCATGTGACATATCATTTAATGAAAAACAATTTTTTATGTTAATAAGAATAACATACTCATATTTTTGATTTTTTGAGATAGGAAAGATTTCTCGAAATTTAGTTTTTGAGCTATTTTACCCCTAATTCATACAGTCAACTCTCGTTAATTCAAACCTTCGATAGTTCAAAACTTTCGGTATTTCGAAGTGTATTCATCAACAAGCGTATTTCTTATAATCTTATATCGCTAATAATTTATCTTCAAATTGTGTATAATTATACCTTTTTATTTCCAATAACTAATCAAATTATCATCGTCGGTGTGAAATACCGGTATCATAACTCAGTGATTCGAACTGTTTTTTTGCCCTCTCGATATTTATCAAACCAGCAGTAATTCGAAAACTTGGTAATTGGAAGTTTTTTACAATTCCCATCAACCTCGAATTATCGAGAGTCGATTATATATTATCCTAACGTTATATTATGTATAAATATATTAACGGTGCCTATTATGGCTTATTATCGTTACTTATACTAATGTTTAACCTACTTGTTCTCCCGAATGAACGATACACCTATATTTTAGTAGACAGAATATTCAATTATATTTTTTACCAAACAAACTATCCGCGAAATCCGTGACCATTGAAGTGATTGGACGTAACAATACACTACCTATATATATGTAAGTAAATATACGTAACATACATTTTTAAATGATGATATACAGAATAACATTTTTAGGAATAAAAATTAATTAAAAAAGGGAGATGAGGCAAAGTGATTGTAAGTATTGAGTATTACATAAAAAATTTACAATTTATTTATAAGATGAGTTTCTGATAGAAGCTGTATGATCTTGAAGATTTTGTTGGTGCCGGGGTTGAGTATTTCAGCAAGGTGATTTGAGATTTGGAATAGCCTTCGTTCCTCGTCGTACGTTCTGCATTCAGTCAAGACACATGTTAAAACTGCGAGGGAGACCCAGCAACATGCACATATAGCCCTCCCCCTCCGGTCTTCTTTCTTCACTATTAAATTATCATATTTTCGTTTAAATTTCTACGTGTATACCTGCCTGCCTACCTTTCTGACGACACGTTTTCTTTATGCTTCTTTTTCGTTTTTTTTTTTTTTATTTTAATACCTCCACTGAGTCTCAGTCCATTACCTCTTTTTTTTTCTGTATATATATTATGAGCCCGTGCACAATAAACACAATAACGCCGAACCCGTCACTTCGTATCTGCGCATCTCATCCCCTCGCGCGTCAACCCTTATATTATAATATATTTTATGTACCGTCTTCGCCGCGGCAGCAGTCATTATTGTTTGTTTACGCCCGATGAGACGTTTGCCGCCGCCGTATATATTTAGGTACTGCACACAATGCCATATTATAATACACTGTTTCCAGTGGAGTTGTGTACGACGTCCGTCGTCGAAGGAACACAACAAGAGTAATAATAATAATATATACTATTGATACAATTTTTTCGAATTCCCTTCCGCGGACTGCGTTGCGATTGCAATCACCACGCTTTTCTCTCCTCCACGAACGACTACACGTAATATAATGTAACTATATATACATGACGTATACCACCGTGTACCGGATGAGGTTCTACAAACAAATCGTTTCTCGTTATAACGATGACACGCACACCGATGCTGCGGGTAGACACAATCCTTTTTTTAATTTTCTCCCCTCGGCGTGTTGACGATGCACGCCCGTCGATTTGGTCGTGTAATAGTACGTGTAGTATAATATAAGCCATAATACGGGCCCTATGATCATACGTATTATTATAGTTGTAGACTTTAATAAAGTGGCGGATACAGGCCTTAATTCTTTTTAGGGGGGGGGGGAGGAGGAGCAAAAGAACAAAAAGTCCGTAAAAATGGAAAAAACGCAGGGTAAGACATGGGGAAACTGCGGCACTTGTATAGATGACCTCGTATTAGAAACTAGACGTGACACCTCGAGAAAATTACAAACAATTTTAAAAAGGTTTTTTTTTTTTTTGAACGTTTAACACATTACACCTGGGTATAGTTTTGTATAATTTTACACTTTTCTGTGATTATTGCATTCAACAGTATTAATTGTTCCTAAAATTTAAAAATGCTTGCGTTCTCTCTGCGCAGGATGTATTTTATTATTTTACAGGTTCAACGACAAAATAACCTGCAACCCGCACTCCACGATATCTGTATCTGCTTTATAATTTGACTTGTTGTGGTGTGATGGGGTTTGGCTGCGGTCACAAACGTGTTCCGAGTGCCAGCACCGGCCGGTGTCACTAGTTCCCGGATGGATGATCGCCTCGCGGAATCTCGGTGCGCCAAATCCTTGCCACGCGTACACTTCACCTTTCTGACCATCCTTACCCTCTTCCACAGTAAAAACCGGCTAATTGCCGTGCAGTCGATCAGTCCGTACATTAAAAAAAAAAACAGAGTTTAATACTACAGTCGCGGGTAATAGATGCTTGTATCGTAAATACTGCAAGCGTTATCGTCGTAGGTGGCGGGGGGGGGTAGGGGGGATGAAGACGGTGCTTAAAGTCTGAACGGTTTTCGAGTCAAACGTAACGGGGAAAATACGGTTGGGCGCATTCACCCAAAACAAAACACTTTTGGGCGTAAATCCATAACACGTTTGGGCGTAATATTTCCCTTCATAATAGTACGTTTGGGTGCATTTATTTCTTTGCATATATTAACATATTTTATTAAATCTAAGCATATTAGCGTTACCCAGAAGACACCGCGAGGAGGTTGGCTTAATAGTCTTCCAAAAATATATGTATATTTTTTTAAGCCTAATTTAATTTTTTTATTTATCAACATTATTGTATATTATATATTATTTTCTATTAATTAATTAATTTTTTTCCCCGCAAAACGTAAATATCCATAGCTATATGTTTTGATGTGGTATTTTCCAACGATTAAGACATGGTCTACAGATCAAACGATTAAGTACTAATCAGATTAGATTACACACGATTTTTCAATTACTATTGCAGTGCCCAAAGGTGTCTTTATAAATGCGCCCAAACGCGTAACAATTTTCAGGTAAATTATTTATACCGCTCCCAAACGGGTCGTCCCCAACGTAACACACGCAAATAACTGTTGACGACAGTACACTCGAGCAGATATAGGGGAGCTGTGGAGGGTAGTCTAACCGCAACCGCATATAGCGTCCGTCGTTACAGACGAACGTCGTGCGGTAAGGCTCAAACTTCGGTTCAGAAGTCGCAGATCGCGGGAGGAGTAGTAATTGAACGTGCACACGATATATTTTACGAAATAATTAATATTATATATTATAAATAGTGCGTACGCGATGGGAGTCGTCGCTCGTACACGGTCTATTAGTGGGCACAACGCTTTTTTATTATAATAAGTGTACGCTCGTGTTGATTAAGAACGGTTTTATGTACAATTATGTACGACTCGGTATACATATACATATATATATATACGCACGTGTGTGTACATTTTTTTAATTAAAACCAACTCGGTCGACTTCGTACCGGGCGCGTTAATGAATAGCATACCTAATATGATAACAATAATTACGTATAATAATATAATACGAACGTTATTTCGAACAATTTTTTTTTTCCATTCCCTTCCTCTCTCCCTTCTCACCGGTACTTTGGATGTTATAATATTATTATTATTATTATTATTATCGTATTATACACGGCGCGCGCTCGCGCCTACCTCCTGTTTATTATTATTATTATTATTATTATTTGGATTTCCAGACGCGTAACATCACAATGCGGCCGTACACCGTGTCCGAATTCGTGTACACATATTTTCATATATAATATTATTATTTACATATTATATTTTCTTACAGGCGCACATCGTCGTCGTCGTCGTCGTCGTGTATAATAATATTATGTTGCCGTACACTGTGACACTATATAATATTATACTCGGCCATACTGCAGTCCATCGGCTCTGCGACACACGCGTTTATTTTATATTATAATCGTAATAATAATAATATATTGTACGTGTTTTATTATCGTGATAATACGCGTGTGCGTGTGTGTTTTTCTGTGTCTTCGACTCTTTTGTTTCGACCCCCGCGTCCACGCCTACGATGACGGCGTCGTGTACCTACTCGTCGATACGATGTGTAGGACGCGATACGATATTATTGTTCTGATGATAATTATTATTATTATTATTATTATTATTATAATTATTATTATTATTATTATCATATACAGGCGCTTTTTGTACGGCGTGATCGGGCGGTATGCGAGTCAGACGCACGTTTGTTGTATACAATAATCGTATGATGTGACATTATTAATTATTGGGTGCCTCTACGTTCAAATGCACGAGAAACGGCGGCGCTCATCACTTCGTCTGGCCCTTCCGAAATTCAGTCGAATTCCGTCGAATTGTCGTTGGGCGAAATTTTACTTTGTTTCGTGACTGTTTCTCGAATGTGACCTCATCGTTAGGTTTTGAGAGTTGCATTTTTCAGATCGAATTTACTGTTCATAAATCAAAACGGAGGTGACATTACTGCAACGAAACTGCCTACCCTTTGAGACGATCGATATTTTCTTTTGTGAAAGTTGCACCAAGTAGTATGTCCCCTCAAGGCGCCCATCTCATCTGTGAGACGACGGTATATATTAATAGTTTTCGTACCACCGATGATGGTTATTATTATCGTATATTGCAGGTGGTTTTTGTATGACGTGATTCGGAGGGACGGGAGAGTTTATTAGGTACATAAGTATATTATAATAATATAATATATGATATTGTTTACATTTGTTTAGATGAACAAGAAACGGCGCTCATAATACAAGTACACACTCGCATCGTCTTACTCTTCCAACATTTGGAAAAATTCTGCCAAATTGTCGTTTTGTTTTATTTTTTAGTTATTTCTCGAATGTGGCCTCGTTAGGTTGTGAGAGTTGAATTTTTCAAAATTAATTTACTGTTCATAATAAAGGTAACATAACTGCAACAAGTGCTACTGCAAAAAAACTGCCTATGCTCTTTAAAAAGATTTTTATTTTTCGGAAGAGAGTACTAAGTATAGTAAGTCCTCCTCAATACTCCCATGTCACATGTAGGACGCGATGTATTATATTATTCGTATCACCGACGATGACGGTTATTATTATAATATGATAATATTATTTATTAGGTTCCACTTTCCAATGCACAAGGAACGGTGCTCTTAGTACAAGTATGCATGCACTTACGTCGTCTTGCTCTTCAACATTTGGATAAATTCTTTCAAACTGTCGTTTTGCGAAATCGTCTTTTATTTTTTGGCTATTTCTCAGACTTTGGCCCAGATGGAGTTTTTAAGCTACATTTTTGAAAATAAATCTACTACTCATTATACAGGCAACACATCTGCAACAAGTGCTACTGCAACGAAACTGCCTACTCTTTAAAAATGATTTTTAATTTTTGCCGGGAGGGGGGTATTAAGTAGTGAGTCCCCCCCGAGACTCGCCACGATTTCCACTTATGCCACCTGTAGATAAACCGCGACTGCTTTTTTATTGCCGTGTGTGCAGAGATTTGTCAAACACACAAGATTCACACGTCCGAGCGCGCACACGTGGTCGAGGCGATAAGGTTTTCGACGAACGAATAATTATTAATGTAATTTCTATATAATGCACCGGCAAATGATATTTTTACGATGACGTAAAAACTAGAGGAACGACATCAAATTTCGCGATAACGACTCTGTGCAGCCGCAATGGTACACTTGCCGTTTCAATCTCGGACAGGGTTCCTCGTTATTATAACATGGTCATGGTATTCGCCGACCAAAATTATTATCATTATTTATGTCTTTAACACTGTACGTATATGGTCGTTGAGTAGTTTTTTAGAATCGGCCGAAAATTGAAATTACGATCAAGGTGATCAAACGCTGTTCCGAGTTAAAAGCAATCATATTAAGATGATGTTGTATCATGAGAAAACGTCCGGCGACGTGGCCCACGAAAAAACAAATAACGATCCGCACACGAGCCCCGATATGAATGGTACACTATATTATATTGGTTTTTGTCGTGGCGTTTACGCCGCTGTCGAACCGGAGCCGGTCTCAAAAAATAATACTACACATTGTGTGGGCACGGAGCGCGTGTTCGTCGGCGATGCGCGCGCGCTGTGTACGGCATAATAATAATATTATTATGTGGAAACGGTTTGGAAAAAACTATTTATTAGACACGCACGTGTCGACCATAAAACGTAACTTTGTTGTACGGTGCTCGTTTATTAGCCATAAAGCGCACACCACACCGCACCACGCTGTATACACACATACAGTATGATATTATCTCAATGTGTGTCTGTGACTTGTCCTTGTATCCATCCATATGGTGCTTCCATGGTATAAGTATATAATAGTGTAACGTTAGGTAACGACTGAGCATAACGCGATCGTTCTGCGTACACCGCGTCGACGAAACACATGTCCGTCCAAAACCGAAATACTGTAATAATGATAACTGCAGAGTACATACGTCTGCTGCGACGAGATGAAAATATAATTCGTGGGTACGATCCGTTTTTTGTTTTTTTTTTTTGTTTTTGAACGTTACAGTTCCACCACTCGACGGTGGATAATCCGCCGAACGTTTGGACGAAATGGTCGCTACACACGGCGATCACTGCGCAGGTGTCTGGTCTTTTTCGATATAATATTGTAATCCTCATCCGCGTGCACTGTCTGCAATATTTCTCGGTAGGTATATAGACTTGTTTTATAGTATTTCCTCGGCAAGTACGATCGATTTCTAATAGTTCTGTACAGCCTGATAATAATCTCGGAGATTTCACTCACAAAAGTCTGACAAGACGGTTTATGTAATGGATCCGATTATCATTGTTTTTTTTTTTCTAACGTTCATATTATATTGTGAGTTATGACGTTAAGACGGGTTGCGGATGATCCACCCGAACCTAACCTAACCTAACCTCCCGTACCCGACCGAACGAGAAAAAATTCTTCCGCATCATATTATTGTATTGTATGTCTTTGAAGAGTAGTCAAGATCTTATGCACGGTTATCATAGTTAGGCACCCAAGTCATAAATGGAATTACTTACACACATTTACTATATAAATGTATTTTTTTATTTATTGAAATGTCAACATAAAATCACACTATCTATGTTATTTCGATTATAAGGTTTACGAAGAACCGAATTAGCTAGTACAAAAAGAAGAATAATATCGTCTAGAGCTCGTAGATGAATCGTCATATAATAAATATATATATATATATATATATAATATAGAAAATATGTAATAATTTCAGATGGGGATTTATATTATTGAACATCGTTAATGGACGAGAAATCAATACATAGGAAATTGATATAAGTACTATTAATTAAGAAATTAAGGGAAGAGAAAGGTTTTTTTTCTATTCGAATCCGTCAGAAGTTAGGAGAAAGAGCCGATATAATATAATATTACGGTCGTATTATTTAATTTGTTTCCTTTTCCTGCAGGTATATATACATTTAAGGAAACCGCTATTTGATCGACTAACAGTTTTGTATACATCCGACTTTGGTTGTTGCAGTTGTCAGCTCAATGTTTTCGTCCAGGTCATACGACTATTATCTAACCTACTTATTTTATATTTACTCGTTATAGGTACCTATAATCTATGTGAACCACGTATAAAATCTATAAAAGCTGGGTTATGGGTAATGCGGAAGAGTTTTCTTTTCGGCTGTTGAGCGAGGATTGTTGAGCTAACCTAATCTGACCTCCAGTGCCTATACTACCAAAAAGCATGAGGTAAAAAAGTCCGAGTAAAAAAGTTCGCGGTGAAAGAGTCCGGTACATATAATTAGGCGAAAGGAAAAATATGATGTGATGCACGATCAAACTTCCAATTAGCAGTGATATAAATTGTAAATAGGCAAATTATTTACCTGACGAAATTAATGAATAATCGAGTAGGTACCGATACGGGCAATATATTCTCAAAATATATCGGTTAAATATATTATTTTAAATATTGTTTGACATAAATGTGTATCATTGCACATCATCTTTTTTTAAACAGGTAAATAATTTTTTTGACGATACTAAGTAAAGCTGATAAGTGATAAGTGATAATGTTAGATAAACATTATAATTCTCGGATTTTGTTTTTAAAGATTGTTAATCAAGTTAACTAGATATTTAATTAAACTTAATTCTTGCCCGGGACTTCTTTACGCCGGACTTTTTTATCCGGCCTTTTTTCTTAGGAATTTTTTACTCCTGAAATTTTTACCGCGATTCACCTACAATGTATTATGTATTTATGTACTTCGAAAAAATAATTTATACTATCAGAGTCCGGCCGTAAAATGGTATAATAATTCCACGCGTAGCGACTTCATAAAACGAGGTTGATAAACTAAATAACGGTCAACCGGTTTTCGTCCGGTTTATAAGTCGTTTAATATTATACGAACGTCGTCGTCGTCGTCGTCGTCGTAATATAATATAATATTTTGTATGAATACGCCGTGCACGCATTGAAGGAAAAAAAATAAAATGTGTAATCGATTATTAGGCCTACCTAATATATAAAACACGTCACTACCTACCAATCTACCTGTCTGGTATACCCGCAGTATACCACTTATCTACCTGCAGCCTATAATATTATCGCGTACCCGGCACGACGTGTTCATTTATATACATGTATAATATATGTGTGTAATAACATATTATAGGCAATACTAGTTTTTACGATACTCGTCTCTCGCCTTCCATTATAAAAATGAAAAAATAAAAAAAAATAAATAAAACGAGACGGGAATTAATTTATGCCCGATAAAATAATAATAATAATGATATAATTATCGCGTGAAAATCAAAAACCAATTTGTCGAGGGTGCTTTTTCGACGAGCGCCCATACCCCGCCGCAAAGCTCATCACGATCGTCTGTTTAAAAACGAGTGGTTATTCACCGGCGAAATGTCCGTTTTCAACGAAAACATAAAAATACAAACAGCGGACGTTAAGTAGTCGGACGAATTATTCCGTGTAATTATAATGCTATTATTGTATTAATCATTCCGCACGGTCGTATAACGCTCGCATAAACGCCGTCAACACGATGCACGCGTCATAAATATAATAATATCATATGCCTACCTACGACGTGTGTGCATTTTAATTTCGCCAACATTGCGACGGGTCTCCCGGGGGACACATAATATATAATTGCCATCGCACGCCCTACGGAGGAGGCGTATGCACCTCCTTGAGTGTAATTTTCACGTTATTTATTATATTATTACGCCTCGTTATTATAATATATAGGTAGGTAGGTGCCTCTACTCTTGTTTCGCTATCGACCCTGTGCGATAATAATATTGGTATCGTTTTTTAAATTTTTTAACCGTCACGACCGATATAAATTATAGGTGGCGTACACACCGGAGGGGGGAGGTGTACAACCCCCCTCCCCCCCACTAACCCTCGGTATTTTTTTTAGCATAAATCGTCAGCTTTTAGAGGCCAAGCCTTGTCGTCGTAGCCATTTATAGGTCTGTTACATGTCATATAATATCCTCTTGAGTTGTTGGTATAAGAGAAAAACCCCATCGAACGGGAGCTTTCTCCTGAGAAAGATTTACTCGGTCTCCTCTGGTTCTTTTACCATCAATTTTCGCTTCCACGACAAAGGTGATGAACTCGTTGTGCCTCATTAGCAGCAGACGATTTCTTTTTCTCTTCATCGTTGTGCTCATCATTGTTCTTCTCTCATTAATCTCGTCCACCACCGCTTCAATCGTCGTTTCTGTATTCTCTCCAGCTCGTTCCTGTCATACTCCTCCGATTCGTGTACCTATTACAGACGTACAACAATTAGTACAATTTTAAAAATATTTTAATACATCAAATAATTGTTTATGCCACCGTATAGTTTCCTATGTTCCACCTGTTTACCTAAAAGGCGCAGTTTCTACGCGATGACACTTTTTCGAAAAGCTCCGAGAATATAGGTATTTGTGGATTATACCACGGTATCTATCGGTAACAATATTATGGCAATCGTTCGAATCTAGAGCCCAGAGTAATCGCGAATATTATTATTATGTTAATAGGTGTTAAATTTAATTGGCACATGAGCGCACGCCACTCCGCACCCACATAATTGGCATTGGACAATACCTACCACCTGCCGTCGACAGTTATTTTTGTTTTGTTTTTTATGTTCCAATTATTATGTATATTTATTTGTTATATTATTATCAGACAGAATCGTTTTGATAAATTGTACATAATATCATTAGTGTAAATATTATACTAATGGCCAAGTTGCCGGTGTATTTTTAAGATAAATAATAATAAAAAAAAAAAAGAAGAAGAAGAAAAAAATCGTTTCGATAGCCAACCCACACAAGTATGCGTTTATTTTTCTATATAGTTTTCCTTGCGTGCATCGCTGGTTCTAATAATAGTATAAGGTAGAGGTACCTGACTCAAAACTTTTCTGTACAATAATATATATTCGAACCTATTCCCTACGCTCACACAATATACGTTTATTTAACCGGCCTATAACCGATTACCGGGTTTCATCGTCGAAGCGGCTTACACACTCGCATGCATACACACAATGGTAGAGAAAAGACAACTCGACTTATCGTGCGTTCCCGCTGAACATTATATACAGTATACTCGTAATTAATTGATTTTATTCCAAGGGTGATCGCATGTACCTATTACACTTATAATACATTATAAGCAACCGGCAAACATGCAGCTATTGTTTTTGGAAATAAGACCAAAAGATTTAATCCGACAATGCCCGACGAACTTTTTAATTTTTGAATGCGGCCCCAAGGCTCGAAAACGTTACCCATCGCTGTAATATACGATATTATTTGATCATTGGGGGAGGGGGGGGGGGGTTGTAGGTTGAATTTGCTAACATAGAAATCGAATTTTGAACGGGGGCAGTTAATTATTATAGTTATGAGTGTTTAAGCTTTTGATGAGTGTAATGTAGTGACACTGCAGTGACCCTGTCTTAATTTAAAAAAGACTATTAGCTAATTAACTAGGTACTCTACTCTACGATAAAAAAAAATATTGAAACGATTAAAACGTTAGAATCACTTAAAAGCAGCAGCAGTAGTAGTAAGGAACAGATAAATAAAATTAATTAATTGTAATTTGAAAAGTATAATATATTATGACGTAAAATGTAAAATGTATATAATGTACTATAGTTACTAAGGGAATTGAATGAACAATAAACATTTATTGACGTTTCATTGTTTATAGGTAAATTATGTAGATAATATAAATAAGATATAAATAAAAACTTTGTTTATTGAGCAACACACTATTGTTTGTCTGTTTGGTATCAATTCCTAGTAGATTAAAATATAAATCTTGTATAATATATGTATAGCTACGAACTCAACGTTTTTATAATGTACGGTAATGCTATTGTAATCAATATAAAAAATAAATCATAATATCGTCGTGCCCCGTTGGTCACCCGAAATTTACTGACAAAATAATGTCAATCGAAATGACCAGAGATCCGATGGACGGCGGCGGAGATGATAATATTGTTATTAGTATTCTCACGGGTAAAAAAAATTAAATTTATTATATTTTAAGCCACCAGGCATAGGTGCTTGCTTATTATCGTTAATTATACTTCTACGATGGCTATATTATATTGTATTGATGAACATTGTATGGCATATATTGTTTGCATATTATGACGTCATATTTTTCGGGCCACATTAGAAATTCGGCACGAGTTTTCGGGGGCCGTCGAAATCCAATGTACCGACGCATTATTTCAGCGCAGAGATCTTTACGAACAACACAAAGACGTGTCGAAAGCTCAATTAATTTGCCATAAAATCGAATACCTAATAACAATTGAAACAACGCATGAAATTATTTTATTGTCTGCGGGTCGGATAAAATTCGTCCGTCGTCGTTTATAACGACTCGCGCGATGACCTTACGGGGTGTATCTGGAGGATTCGAAAGACCAGATTACAATTCCAACGATTTTTGTCGGACCCTCCAGATGTGCGCGCCAGATCTCCAGATATAAGTACTTGCTGTACACGTAAATACCAAGTACAGGAACATGCTTGCACGCAAACAACGATCGTGGTCTGCACTTGCTGGTTTCTGTTATTATAATATTGTGAAATTATTTCCGTAGCCGTGTGTGCATGTGTCTGTCAATGTAATACTCGTAATATACATAATAGAAAACCGTAATATTTTATCCGTGCGATGGAATATCAAAACCGTTTTATACCTACTTTTTCACGATATACTTAATATAGGTAGGTATTATTATATTTGGTCGTAAGACACGCTCAAAAGTGTATCGCCGTCGACAAACACACTGCATTATAATTTGTACATATTTAGGGAACATAATTTGTAGAAAAAAAAGAAAACACGAATGCCCGTTTTGAGTATATTTTAAAAACGCCTCGAGCGCCTCGCCTCGATAATATATCATAATGGTCTTGCGACACATAACTATTTATACCAAAAATATGTATAACGCATTAATTGTGTACAGTCGTCGTCTCTACACATCCCTCCCCCCGCCTTCTCTGAGTGACCTAACATACTAGGCCCGTGTATGACCATAGGTAGGTACGTTTGGAAATAGTTTACAATTAAAATACTTTTTTTTTTTATTGTGCGTATTGTACAAGGGTAGGGTTAATTTTAATGTTTTACGCCTACACATTTATTGGAAATGTATAGAGCGTACATAATACGTACCTACACTAAGCACTGCTAGTAGGTACGATTCTAGTTGAATGTTTTCGTTATTATTATTTGAAAATATACGTTTTTTTATTGTATAAAAAAGCAATTTAATACAGTTTACGACACAGGAAATTAGAAACGCATGTCTGGTTTTAAAAGTACATAAAACGTTTTAATGTTTCACAAATTATCACTTTGTTTTCCATTAATGCTCTTAAAACCATACGATTTATGTTATTATTTTTTAATTCTCAGCTATAAAATGTCTGATGCCGCACACGTATAGTTTACACGTTTTACTGAAGGTATCTTCTCGAGCCTACCCAACATTCGGAATATCATAAAAACTCGGTCGTGGTAATTGGTCGTGTGCGGTGGTAAAACGTTTGACGTAAAAGTCGAATGAAATGGACAAAGTTTGAAAGCCGTTAGTGTGGCTCAAACTATACAGAAGTATGCACATAGTTGTACACACTTTGCGTTGTGTAAACAAAGTAAATTATAGTTGACTTGAACATTATTTCCGTCACTTTCTAACTAGTTTATGTCCAGTTTTACAATATCATCAATTTATAAGCCGAACGTAAAAAAAAAAAAAGGAAAAAAAAATACCTTAAGATATGCTGTTACAATATTATGAAGTTGATTACCTGATTTTACATAACTATATTGAAATGCCTACATTATACATCGATTTTTTTATACTTCTTGTATAACGAAACGTTACAAAATAAAAAAAATTAACTTATGAATAATACATATAGTTCAGAGTATCAAAATTACGTTAAACGCACAAAATGTAAAAATAAATTTCATTTTCTCAGGTTTATATATATAGGTATATTACTATAATATACAGTACCCTACGCATTATGCGACTCTGAGTTATTTAAACACGTTCAGCGGTTATTGGTTTGCCTTATTATTCACATTTCAACGTTACCTGCAACTATATTATTAATATTCATATTATTATTATAGCCGTGACATTGTCATATATTGCTATGCATAATAGTTGCACTGGTGCAAACGTATAGTAAAAAATCCGTAGCTACGATGGAATATTGTAATATCGTTGAAATATCACAGTTTTATTGATTGTGCAATAAACCAAATGTAGTCTGAAACAAAAATGTATGAGAATTTGAATTCGATAAAACGTCGACAGAAGGTAATGTCATTCGTCAAGTGGCTTCATGTTTTTATGTAACGCGACAAAAATGAATTATTATTTTTCTCCTCAGAACTCTCTCGAAAAAATCACTTATCTCGAGTTATCTGTATAAGGTCCGGTATACATGTTTCAAAAATATTTCCTGTGGCGTAATTATTGCCCATAACGTTTCGGGTATAATGTCCGAGATATTTATCTCAAATATAACAAAATGTTAAATTGTTGTGGTATACCTACCCATGAAGTTTCCTGCGGGTGAGATGGAGATCGTGTATACTCTTAAAGTGTATACACTTTACACGATATTGCAGCTAGTATTATACTACGTATTATAATAAATTAATAAATAATATTACTATTATACACCTACCACGTTTCCGTAAAACAGTTTAGTTTTCACATAAAATTAAGGTCGCCCGCAGTGGGGTTTTGTCTCCGGTTTAACCGTTCCCATAATCCCATTCATCAATTTTGTTTCTGAAACATCGCGCCTTTCACGTGGAACCAGATCGGATTGCGACATTATTGCGTTCATATTTTCCACATCGATTTTTTCGCTTTGAAAATGTCACGTCAAATTTGATGTCGAGTGAGAGCTGATATACGCGCGCACAACCTTAACCAAAACAGCATACATTCTACTCGTATTGTCGCGCACAATTTTCAAAAATCTAATCACACTTTTGAACCACGAGCGTATTTTTTACTTGCTTTGTCTGTGTATTTTTTTGTTCGATAACGTTCTTGATCTGACGAGCCAATAATTAGCGATAGATGGTTAGTGTGTATTTTATATCCACACGTGTGCCTATATACTTATAGGTACTTTGTGGATTTCACCACAGACTTTCTATTACAACATCCTAGATTCCAATACGGTATAGTAGCGACTAAGTATGGCTCATCAATCCGGTCGTTACTAGTTACTCGTTGAATACTACCTATGATAATATGCATGTTAATTTTAGATTCACCTACCTTTTTACTATTAGCGATGCCGTCTATTGTGTATATATAGTCTTAAATGTCGTAACTCGAATCCAAAGACCGAGGTTTGACTCAGTATATTAATTGTAAGCACCTATTGGTGTTCTGCATACATAATTATAATTTATAATTGTCCAACATGCCATTTACACAATACATTTCGTAACATAATATTTAATAGTATGCACATTTATAGTATACATTAGTATGCACATTATGCAATATAATAGCATGCACATTGTACTAAACTCTGACCAGATGGTTGTGACGTGGCGGTGGCGTCCGGTCTTGGTCTGCGCTCTGCCCGTACTCTCGTCGAACAGAGTACAGAAGAACCTCGTAGCTCGAATCGGTCGGCGGTGGTAAAACAATTCGTGTTACAGAAAAAATTCTATGAAAACATTGAAATTCAGGCGCCGAGATATTCCTTTGAATTTCTAAAAATTCGACTAATAGACAGTCGAGTTTTCGAGGTTCCGCTGTATAATATAATATAGTGACTTAATGCACCTATTTCATTGCTGTAATATGTACACCAAGTGTATGTATACACACTAAATACGGTAAACATGGTTATGGTGGCGGCAAGCGGATTCATGGAATATAATTAGCAGAAATTTAAATCCATAAATATTGGAAATAAAAAAACAATATTTTGTTGGACACGATGAAGATTTTTTTTTTTTGTCACTAAGGGTCAGTTCAAAATTCGTAAGACACTTTTTTGTTACGTTTGTTATCAGCTGTTATTTAAGACACTATTGGTTACTATGATGCAAATAATCCATGAACAATGTATAAGTATAACGCTGAACAAAATAATATATAGTTATTAGTAGTACACACCTGTTGAAATTGAAGAGGCCTTATCATGTTAAACGTGTCTTGTCGCCTATCGTTAGATTAGAGAAAAACGGCCACTTGTAGCGTTATTAGATAGTTTAACTAGAGATTTCAGAAAACAAATATTTTGTGCCTTCATTTTAAAAGACGTTGGGCGGAGTAACCATTCGAAAACGGTTTAGTTTTTATAAAAAAAACATTATGCGGCTTATTAAAACAGAGAGAACACAAAGCGCAACACATTTATGGCATGCAACACGTCTAGCTTGATAATAGTGTTTAAAAAAGAATTGATAAAAATTATTTTTAATAAATGTTTTAATTAATGTATTGTACCTATCTCGATTTCTCAATGTGGTATAGCTTTCAAATAATCGACACGGCCCATGTAATTATACAATGATAATTTGTAACACGTATCATCGGCTTCGTGGAAATTTATTCATATTCAAAACTGATAATATATGGACTTTGAAATTATACCGGCTATAAGTAATATTATGTATATTCGTATTCATTGAATATTCATAATATACACAACGGTCTAGTATACATGTATATAATATATATTACACATTTTTACAGATATGTTCCTATGAACAGCTACAACACGCGTGACGCAGCCAGATAGCTATTGAGAGATTGTGATAATTTACGATAATTATGTTTTAGAAATAACTCCGATTAAATACATGCATTTTTTTATTCCATCGATTCTTTATACGAAATCAGGTTTCGAATATTACATTTATAAAAGAAGAAGGTTTTTCGGTAAACCCATGTTGGCGTGAAGTACGTTGAATACATTTTTGGGAATAATTTCGACCATCGCACGTCACCACTTTCGCAGAGATCAACCGTCAATACTTACGGGAAGACACATATTATCTGTAAATATAAAACAAGAAGTCCTAATTGATTCATAATCAACGCACGGCCTAAATTATAACAGCTAGTGGCTCGAAATTTGCAGGGTATGGTTGTATTATATAGGGGAGGAACAAGAAAGGATTCGAAATAGTTTTGAGTTTAAAGAGGTGTCAACTTGAACTCGGTGGTAACTGGTAATAGAAACCCTTTTTGTTTGTTGATAAACGGTTAGATGTTAATGTGTGTGTTTAGCTGTTTAAAATCTTAGCGTGTTTGACAAAATTCTACTACACTGCTTTCGGTAAAAAATAAGAAACTCTGCCGTACTACGTGTACAGATATAGAGCAAGGATGTTTAAAGTTGATTTATTTTGATTGCGTAATTAGATTTAGTGTGCCATTAAAAACATTTTTAAACGTCGATTATTTGAAACGACCAGATAACGTCTCAAATAGTAGTTGCTGTTATCGGAGGTGAATCGATTAAAAACGACAAACTATTGGTATAACTTTGACACTGTTCAGAACTACATATACGGAAACAATCATAAACGCCTATACCTGCAGATAATAATGTACTGCTCGCGTGATCACAAGCGAGTCTCGGGAGCAAATCCAGGCGGGTGGGGGGGGGGGCTATAAATTATAATATATATAATACGATTTGCACTCGAAAAGATACATCGCACTGCTTCCGCAGCGACAGCGACACGAAAAAAATAAAATTTTTTTTTTAAAAATTACGATTTAAGCGCCGGCCGCGATCGCCATCGGACCTATATCCTTAGGTACTATATTCGTATAACGACGTGAGAAAGCACCGTAGAAATCAATGGTCACGAGTCGCGATGGTCGTCTCTTCTGTACAGATCTCGGATATACTCAAAAGCAGCCATAACACTTGGTTTGACAATATTCGTCAGTCTGTTCACACATCGCGGGTCGCGGCGTGTCGACGGCGTTTCCCATTGTCCCAGCTCTGCAGCGGCAGTTCAACCCGTTGCCGACGACGTGTGGGTGGTGGTGGTGTATAGAGCACCTACGACGACGACGACGATATTATATCATTATTATTATTATTATTATTATTATTATATCATTATCGCCATCATATCATTCACGGCGATGGCCTTTCGGTTTTCTGTTTAAGTAGTCACGGTAAACGTGTCCAACGATCCGTGCTCGCGACGAGACCCGTCCCGTGTTGTGCGCCGCGGTGACGGCTGTATACACATATTGTTATATTTATATATATATATATATATATATTATACATAAACAGTGTAGCGGTACGCGATTAACCCATTAGCAGCACTCTTCGGTACGATTTATCGCGGCAATTATCCCCTCGTCGGCGCGGCACACAACACACACATCACGGTTATTTCCGAAATAATATCATACTCCCCTGCCGCCACTTGTATCCGTCCGAAAAGCGTACTCACGGTGCACTTAACCGCACACACGCGCGGTGTACAAATATATATATGTATAATGCACCGCGTTCAGGTATATAGGTTTGATATTTATATTTTTTCGACGAGCGCCGTTGATGTATAATATTATACTCTGCATTATATAAGACCGTGTTTAAATGCTGCACGTACTCGAATCGGATCCATTGACTACCATTATATAAAACAAGTATTTTCCTGCGTATTAACCGTCGTCGGAGTTATATAGAGTACTAGGTAGGTATATATGGAGTTATGACACCCTCTGCTGGTCGTGGTTTGGGTCTCCTTGATACAGTGTACACGTCGTATACGTCCTCCACATTAAATGATGTGAAGAATAAAAATCAATAATACAAGATGGCGCGTGGCGGGAGTGCAAGCCCTAGGCGAGTAAACGATAATTTTCGACCGAGTTTTTGCGCTCATTACGGCCCGCCGTCGAGTTTTCTCGTTTTCCCGCCGTTTATAACCGCCGCACGGATAACTGAAAACCGCTGCAGTCCATCATATTATGTGGCTCACAACACGACGAGTTGTTAATTATTGCGGCCCGTTAGTACTTCAAACAAATGTGTGTAACTATATATTATAATAGCTTGATGTGGCAACAATCCGCATATAAGTCTTCGGTTTGGATTGTTTTTTTTTTTCTTCGGTGCGTGTACCGTGGGAATTCGACTGTAAAACGTGTAAAACGTGAACGACTACTCTAATGTGTACATTTAAATAATATCAATACTAATTTAATCAATACGTTTGCAATATAAATTTATTACACGGTGTCGATATCGATGTACGATAGCGTGTACTGCAATGCCAGAGACGTGTGATTGTTACGCGTCGAGATTGGTAATTGTTTTCAACCGGTAGATTTGCAAAAAAAAATGTTTGCAGAAATGTTCCGTTCCAGTCATTAGTCTCCTCGAGCACGTTCGCCTATACCGTGTACCGCGTGTGGGTTTTCATTTACCGCATACCACGGGTGCGATATAGGTACACGCGCGACTCGGCGTGCGTACAAGGCGGGCGTCGGTCGGCTATTATAGGTATACGTTATTAGGTTCGTTCGGTACCGAGGGAAAAAGAACAATTTTTAAAAATAAAAATTTAATACCAATTGATTATGAAAAGTGTGTAAGAAGTGTGTAAAATGATCACTGTTATTATTCACACATTTAAACATTTTAAATACATCGATAAAAAGAAAAATATCGTGGATTACTATCACGAAAAAATCACATAAATACTTCGTGGCGTACAGTACAAAAATATTCTATAAAACATTTGACGAAAAGGTGAAAAGGTGACGTGTATAAAGTCACTATGACTTATACGCAGAGAATTTCCAGTACCCAATAAAAATGTATTTTCCTCTCTACTATATATATCACAAGTTATAAGGTATTTAATATATTTAAATATACTACATATATATATATTTAAAGACGAAGATATATATTTTTTTTTCACATAATCCTATTGAATAAAAACAAGATTTTTCAAAAGAAATACATTTTTATATTTGGATATTTTTAAATATTGAATTAAACATACATTTTTCTAGAAAGAATTTTCAAGTAGTTCGATGTAGGCGATTTCTATGTGCATTCGGGCCGTGTACATTTGTGCGTAGTAAATGATCACTATGCACACTAATTGTATGTGTTTTTTTTTTTTTAATTTCCATAGTCAATTAATATATATTTAAAATTTTTAAAAACATTTTTTTCCGTGTTAGTTTTTGGACGACCACGATATTTTTCTGTACGACACGAGACCAGTGCACGCGCCTCCGATGACGTAGACCGCTGACGGTTTGGACGTGTTTATCGAAGGAATCGTTTCGGATGTACAAACGAGTAAAAGGTCAAACCGCCGCGTTAGAGGTCAGAGGTCGACGAGACAAGTATACAGGAGGATCGTGCGAATTTAGTCGTCGGCACCGGTACACAAGTTGTAATATATGATTATATCATATGTGCGATGGTGATGGCGTTTGGCCGCGCACGACTTGTCTTATTAAAGCGATAATCTTCGAGCCATCGAAATAATATTATTTTCGTGCACTCCGTTCGCGATACACCGTAAAACACAATTTTAAAAAAGTGGCCTGTTCGATCTCCAGCGCAACCGCATATTAACGAATCAGTTTTCAGCGGAATTATCGCGATAGACAAAATATTGGTACGTTTCGGTTGAAATATTTGCACTCCGCTCAGTTTAATGGAGTATCGGGTGGGCCTATATATAATGTGTATATAATGAAATGTGCTTACAAAAACAATCGAAATATGTTCGCTGGTTAGGACATCGGCGGCGTTTAAGTGAGATGTCGATTCGATTCGATACCGAAATTCTATCTTTCTCCAAAATTCCATCGGAGGACCGCAATAATATGTTCGCAGTAAACATTAGACTTGCATGGAAAAATGCGTTACATCTGCAGTTCGTGCGATCGCAACTTGTCCGTCGTTTTCGCATTTCAAATCGACTGAAGGCTGCACAATAATAATAATAATAATAATAATAATATGCAGGTACATCCAATAACAGACGTCTTCTACGACGAGCACAGCATATTATCCTTGTACTGCTGCAGACTCACTATCGTATAGTTAATTTTATTATATCGTAATAAAAATCCATCTGAAATATCGTGACAAATGATTTACGAGCCTGCACCTGTTGTAGGAGATATCGGTTTTCAGCAGCGGTCGTTAAATCACAACGTCAAATTCGAAGGTACCTGTATTATTATTATTATACGGCGTAAAAAAATTCCCTTGGGAGGGGGGGTGCACTGTAATTATTATTGCTGTATTATATCATATTATTGTATTATTATTTTACGTCGTTACAATGGAGTCCGGGGACAGGGACAACAAAAAAAAAAACCGACTTCGCGGAATGCATAATGGTCGCGTTATATAGTCTAGTGTGTATAGTTGTGAATATTATCGTGGCCGTCGTCGTCGTGTACTCAACACAAATACGATGATAATATTGTATAAAAAAAAAATGTGTTTAGGATGGCTGAAACCGGGCCGCCGCCGCCGCCGCCGCCACCGTATCGAGTTTCGTGACAAAGCGCACCGCCGCCGAAAGAGCCGACTCTAGCTGACATATTATAACAATATTTGCTTTGTACACTGTCGCCGTAATCTCGAAACGAGCCCGTTGTTCTTGTCGGTGTTGGGCATCACTATCATTATTATTGTTGTCGTAGAAATGTGCACGTACACGTCGCCTCGCACTGTGGTCGTCATCAAAACCGAACCGTTTCGGACAAAAAGGCCGACCGTTCGATTATTCACTGTACAACATGTTGGACTCGTATAGGTAACCGACGACGTTGTGCATACCGCGCTCACACTTTTTCCGACAAACGATACCAATAACATTCTGATAATATAGCGTTAAAAAACGACAATCGTAGTCGCCCGTGCGATTTTCACAAACCGTTCGAGCGAGTGAGTACCAAAAATGATCAATAATATTAATATAATCGCACACCGTCCGAACGTTTGACGGTCTGCAGCAGCGCATTTGTCCCGTTTCCAATAATACGGCGGGGAAGGGGGGGGGGGAGGGTCAACGGGATTTACTCGCGGTTTGTTTTTCCGGATTAATTGGACGTACAAACACAATTATTGTAGTTTCGTCGTATAATAATACTCGCGGTGTTATTATATTATATCTGTGTCCACATCGCACGGTTTTTGATTTCATATAAAAAACCCATTGGCCGTCGCTATGCAATTTTCACTCTTATAAAATAGGTAATGATAGTGTTTGGAAATATCGAAATCTATGTACCTGTAATATTAATGCGATATACGTTTTTATAACGAGTTTAGGAGTATATTATAGCTGTTTGCCGCAATCATATTTGAATCGGAGACAAAATATTAACTGTTCGAGTGTGACTGCAGCGCACACGATGATGATAATCAACAAGTGGTATTATGAACGCGAAAACAATTCGCATTTAATTTCACATTTTAAAGGTACGACGAAAAGCCGCGCGTCGACTCCTCCCCGTCGATGCGTGCCCAAACATCTTACGGACGTCATACCCCATGGTACAGCCCGCCTAGCTGCGGTATAATGATCGTGAGGTACGTGCGCGCATTAATATTTATTTGGAAACGTAAAACTCGTACCTACCTGTACGCAGTATACGTATATATATATGTATATATACCTGCATCGTGGTATATACGATATACCTGTACGGTACATATATATATATATATATATACACATACCCACTATAATATATTTATCCATTAAATGCCTCATATACACTGCACTCGTACGCATATTACGTATATAGGTGGGTCCTATATGTGCATATATATATATATATATACGATTCTCAGCGTCGTCTCGCGTCCGTCGTGTGTGCGTGGAGCATTATATTTTTTATTTATACGTACATAATCCGCCCGTGCTTTTTTTTAAGAACGCGGCCGCACCCAATACCCCCATGAATAATGCTAATGAACCCGTTGGAAGGAGAGAGAAACTCGGTTCATAAATCATACACACGTTGTATACGCATATATATGTATACGGATGCCGTCGTGTTTTGACCGCCGCCGCCGCCGCCGCCGCCGGCCCCAAGTCTTGTCTTATACATAATATTATGTGCTCGCGTGTGTGTATAGTTTTCATTAGTTTTTTTAGTTTTTTTTTCTCTAACCGCCCGACACCCCACCACTTACTCCCTCCGCTCCGATCACTTGCCCTCTCGTTATACACACACACACACACACAAATATATATAAATATATATATATTACACGTTTAAGCCCTTTCACGCGAGACCTGCTGCAGTTTATATCGTTTGGCGAAATTATATATTACACACGCGCGTCGTTGCTATATACATATGTATGACCGCTAGTCGCTACCTATATAATATCGTATTTTTAATATAGCCGCATATTTCGTATATTTTTTTCGGGCAGCGTGTTGTATATTTTTCGACAATAATCGCTCGATGTCGTTTCGTATTACGCACACACACACACACACACACACACGCGCCTACCCGTACACGGGCGTCACGCTAGCCGCGACCCACTCGCCTCGGGCACGGTCGGGCTGACCGTTCATAATACAATATACACCGACAACCTGCAGGCGGCCGTCATATGCAGCAGCACGTGGTGCATATTATGGGCTTAAACTTCGTAAAAATACGTAAATTTCCGCCCCGTTCGGGTGTCGTCGATTTGCAGCTGAAATCGTTGTGTAACGTTCCGCCGGGCCCCGACCGAGTACAAAATATGTTTTCTCCCCCCTCCCCCCCCACCCATCAACTGAAAGTCGTGTGACCGCATACCATTTCCACTCCGATTCCTAGGATGTCCGTAATGTAACACTACGCGAATAATAGCTGTTTAGACTATATTTTAATTTATAAACTACTTGTTATGTCCTCTCGGACACAGTTTTTTACGATATTTTTTCATTTCATACCGTACGCTTAGGCGAAATGTGTATATCGCTACAAACTAATATCGCAACGAACGTTTCTTCGAGAGCGTTGTATTATATTTCGTCGGCCCCTTAAAAGTGCAACCCCTCGGTACTTGGCCAACACGTTTTTGCTCGTCTCGGTCTTGTATTATACAACACTCGGGATCTCAGCAACAACCAAATTCGAACAAAAAGATAATGTTTATGACAAAAAACCGTTTAGCGCATGTTATTAAAAAATAATGCCATAATAATCATTCCGAGCAATACAATTAATAGACATTTCAATGTAACAATGGAAAACGCGATGAATTGCAAGTAAATTATCAAAATGTCATCAACACTAATAATTGGTGATATCCTTTGGTACATATTTTCTTCGCTATGAAATATTGCCAAACTTGCAAAAACGTGACCGTGTCCAACATTTTTCCCGTTGCGGAAAACACATTTCACGGGTTGTCACTACTTAATAAGGAAACAAAATGCAAATCCTAGGGGCCTATCGACGTTAACTGTGAATGGTTGCTGTTTTAATCGAGATACTCAATGTCGTCATTGGTGTAGACTCGTTGTTCGCTCCCCACACGAAAATGTCTTATTTTGAGATATTCGCATCGATATAAGAAAAAAAAAACTCATTAGTCGGTGGTTAATTAAGGAACAAGGGGATGAGTTGAGTCGGTATGTAGCCATCATAGGTATCCGTCTCTTAAAATAGACTCCACTGCGTATATAATAAACATAAAAATATATTTTGAATCAGCCGAGTGTGCGGTTTGTATTTACAGTATCGTAACGATATTATATATATATTATTTGCGTTTATCATAACGTCGTTATGATATGCACCCCGCGAAGGGTATTTTATATTAATATAATATGTATAGTTCGTGTGCGTCGAGGGGCACCGCGTACCCCCTTCCCCTATCCACCGCCGCTGATGCTGCCGCGTCTTCGCCCAACCCCGTGTCTTTCTAAGGGACGAGAGCGTTGGGTACTGCAGTCGTGGGGGTCGTTAGAGTCGAAGTGACAAAGAAAAACCCTTCGCCGAGTGCGAGCGAGAGAAAACTCGGTCGGAAAATAAAAAAAAAATACCCCCCCTCCCCCTTCCCTTCGCCGCCGGAATAATAATAAAGTCGGCGCGTGCAGCAGTGTGTGCGAAGAGTATCGTTAAAATCCCATCCATAACGTGTGCGGGCTCGGCGGGCGCAAAGGTCGCGCGGAGGAGGAGGAGGAGGAGGAGGAGGAGTAGGAGGAGAGCTGATCGCGAAGAGTCGCGCGTAAAAAAAAGGGGTTGCGGGGAGGTGGAAGGGCGGGCGGTTTCCGACTCTCGGCGACGGGAATGTACGCGACGTGTATGCGACACACGATGGAAGGACGACCTTTTCCGACGTTCACGCGGACGGCCCGCGAGTGGGGGGGGGGAGGGGAGGGTGTGTGCAGCGCGAACCTCGGTAAAGGAACGGGGAAAATAAGAAATGAGAGAGAAGAAAAAGTGTACGAGAAAAAGTTAATATGTATTCCGGAGCGGATGTCGAAATCACGGCGGAGGCGGCGCGAGGGCGCCGTTTACGTACAATGTCGCTTATAGTATATATACATATATATATAGTTATAACTTATACGCCTAAGTTGTCGTCGTCGAGGATTTTCGTCACAAACGAGATTGCTGCTGCCAGCGTATCTATGTGTACATATATATGTATAGTAAACACAGGTACTGCTGGAATATTCCAATTTGCATGTCGAGGCGTATTCTGTATACCGTCTCGATTTCGACCTTTGACGTCGAGAAACATAATATTTGATAATACGTCATGTAACGTCATTGTGCGCACACCCATGCCTACCCGACTCGTGTATACATCCCGGGAGCGTATACAAATATAATTATAAGTAATATCAAAATCATAAGGTTTCTTAAAATTACTAAACTGTATAACCTCATCTGATATTTGTATTTTATATGTTATATTCATATACTTTAACGTTTAACCTATGTAAATAATTGTATATTGTATTTAATATGTATAATTCCCTCTAGCACATAAGTTAATCTTTACATTGTACAACATGCCAATAACCGTAGTTGTTACGGCTTAAATTATTAAAAATAAAAAATATATATAATTATTATTGCGACTGCGCAGAGAGAAAATTATTTTCCTCGAGTGTTTTCGGATAATATCGCTCGTAGATCGGGGCGGGGATCCAACTCGGGTTCTTTGCGTTTCCTCCAAAATGCAAAAATCTGGTTTTCGAAAATAAATACATCCTCCTCTTCCTCGACTGAAACGAAAAACGAAATCGACTGATTCTGTTAGCCGAACTAGCATTTTATGATCACCGTGTAGTACCTATACGTATACTTTTAAAATATTATTATTATTTTTTTATTTAAGTTTTTCTGACATCAATCAATTAAACTTATACGTTTTAAAATGTTGACAATTTTATATCAGATGTCATTGGATTCGAGATTATCAGGTGATAGATTAACAGAGTGCTATTTATATTTTATAGGTTTTTACACAATTTTAAATTTCTAACATTATTCACATTATTTAAAATACACAATTTATTACATTAAAATATTATAATATATAATATCCTATACATAGATATTTACGCTTTTCCGGCATTGCATCTTTAAATATTTAGTAAATTGTTTTCTTTATCCAATATTTTCGGATAATATTGCTCATTATAGTTTGACGGGGATTCAACTCTAGTCGTTTAGGTTTTCTGCAAAATTTAAAAATCTGATTTTTGAAAATGAAAATCTCATCGACTGAAGCGAAAAATGAAATCAAATTATTCGTATTAATTCCTCGTGTATGTTATCGCTTTTATGTGTTTACAGGAATGCATTTTGATAGTTAGCCTCCGTAACATTTTATAATCATCTGCATGACTTAGTTCCTATATATACTTGTAAAATATTAAAAAACATAATATCCTAAATAGGTACCTATACGCTTTACAGATGCCCAGCAATATGGCGTTATTATTTTCTATTTTCCCAGATAATCACTGTTCAAATGCCGTTTTCTATTTTCTCTCACTTTGCGCGTGGTAATAACCACTACATTCCAACGCCATGCGGACATACCAACGCGATGGGGATTGAAAACTCTTTAAAAATTATAAACGTACGTCTATATAGGCATATTATAATAATAACGTATCATTATGTCATAATTTCATTCTCGGCGTATAATAACAGAAACATAATTTTCGTACACACACACGATGATGTATATTTTTTTAAGTAAATGCCCTCGAGTATCGATTAATATTATTGTTGTCTATATATTATATAATATAATATGACGTATTATTATAATAATATATTATGTCCGTTCGGGACACGACGACGAGGACTAGCCGCCATCGTACATGCACGTACTTTTGTCGAGAACTAATTTTGTTTTGAATGTTTTGACCCACCCGCTGGTAAGGGTAATAATTACGTACAATATCAAATTACAAAAACAAATATGAGCGATCTTAAAATGAGGGATCGATTGGGATGGGTTTGCTCGTTTCTCTGTGGTCATTATAACAACGTGAAATCGACAGCGTGGTTATGTGCTTATGTTATTATCCTTACAGGACATTTGTGCTTTTCTCATACCTTTCATCCCGTCGTTGGTGCCGATTGGTAAATATTAGAATGCGTAAATAATTTTTGCATTCCCCATCCATATGAAAGAAACATATCACAGACAATACTTTATCATTAATCAGATAGCGAAACACAAAATTAAAAAAGAAAATATTTTGCCCCTCCCTTGAAAAATTTCTTGCGGACGCCCTTGGTTGGTGTCCAATCCCTTTCCTAACTTTGAAAGTTTGGTGTTGAAATTAACCCTCAGCTACTTCTCTTTAAAAATTTTTTTTTTCTTATCTACAATTAGTTGTTATCATTAAGTGTTCTAAACCCTATAATTCTTAAAGCTTTGATTTACCAGGAAAAATAATATGCACGATATCCACTATTATTATTTATAGCCAAACGGTGATGCAAAAGTTTGCACCTATAGATAAAACTGTTCATCATTTTTATTCAACGTTGTTTAATAAGTTTCTAAGACATTTTTTGAGAATCATTATTTGGTAGGCGTAAAGCACATATTTTTCAATAGTAAAAAGGGTTTTTAGATTGGTGCGCTTGTGTAATAATATTTCCAAACGGTAGATGCATAAAATGTAAATAAATTTGAATTTGGTTCGCCTTTTGGGAACTGTGTGATATCATAGAACTTGGAAGATATTTTACTTCTGGTAAAATTATCCATTATGTTTGGTTTGTCTCAAAAAATTCATACATTCACAACCCGACAATAAATATTGGGACCATTTATTCATCAATGCAGCAATGATTTAATGATATTTTTTGCTTTTGGTTTTTTATTTTAACACCCGACCTTCAGGATACGGTTATTTTAATTTTATATGCAAGTTAAACTGAACCAAGGATATTAATTTATATTTAAGTCATAACAGAAAAAAAAACTATGCAACATGAATATTTTTATTTCAACCCCATAGTAATTTAAATAGTATCTGCAATCAAGTAATAAAACATTTGGAAATAAAAATATATTATTGTATCATGATGATAAATATTCGAAACATAAACAAAATAATATCAACATAGAATTAGCTTATAAAAACAATCAGTATAAAGTAAAACTGGTAATAACAAAATATTTAACACAAATATAAGAGTACATTATTTGGAAAAAAAAATTATAATGCCTACACTTTTAAGTTTAATTGTACATAAACGTTTAATACATAAAAATTATAGTACACATTTCGTTGATATAAACAATGTAGCAGATGTTGAACAAACAGTGTAAGATATCAGTGCTGTATATACAAATCATAAAACCCCAAAGAGGGGCCATGGCGGCCGAGTTCCTAACAATATCCTACACGGAAGAGTTTTAGTTGGGAGGCTGTTTACATTTTTTTCCCAAAAACTTTGAATTTCACTCGACAGACGAATAGTTTGGGACGATACCAAGTATCCTCTGTCATCGCCTATATACACGTTCTGTAACGCAAACTGCAAACGTTATTGGAAGAAATTAAATAGTCTCTAAAAAAAAAAAAGATGATTTAGCATCGTCAATAGTTTTTTGAGATTTCCTATGGTGAGATTGTGTTAGTAAAAATAATCGTATTAACTTACACAAATACACAAGACAATATACTCATACTTGCTGGCCGTGGCCCGACCTCAACATAAGATTTGGAGCCATACACTTAAACAATACAATATTTATACAAAACAGTTATAGAGCGTTGGCCATTATTTAAATAAATCTAATATTATATCATAATAGTTTAATCAATACTTTTGTTTTTGGATACATATAGAAAAATTAGTAGTATTAATATTTCAGTGAATTTCGTCGGGTTCTCCGTGATGGACTTTCTACGAATTGATAACTTTTTTAACTTTTAACTTGGCACCACTATATAATACGACCTATAATAGTTTACAACACTACCTATTGACCTTTAAAACCATGCAAAATCGTCGCCGTACGGTATCGTATATCGTGTTGTGATGTCCAACTATTTTCTCCGGCAAAACTAAATTATTATGACATTGCTTTCGTCCACAAATATTTTTTTATGATGGAAATATTATGTTTCCATCACTACATTGTACTTTTTTTTTTTTATCTTAAAAGTTCGTATGGTATATACTTAAACATTTCACGGTGTAGTATCTCCTGATATTGCAGTGTTTCGAACCGGTAATCTTACCGCAATTGACAAGATTTGTAGTTTAGTTTGATTCGACGGGAACGTAAAAGTCATGCTAACTTTGACAGTATACGGTAAGTAGGTACACGAGAAATGAGTATATATCTGAAAAGTGATATTTTCTCACACGAAGCTAGCAAAAAATCAATTGTTCGTCAAATTAAATCCATTTCAATAATTATAATATAATTACAAATTAATAACAATGAAACGCAATTGTTTAATATCGTTATTCGCATACATCGAACGAGAATTATTATGAGGCATATTATAGAGAGGTTCGACGGCATTATTATCATATATGTATAATACAACCGTTATTCGTACCATTGACCACATACCGCCGTCGCGGTATTATATAGTCGTCGAAGTCCTATACAGCCATATGTTCTAGAATGTAATATGGCTCAAAACACGGTATAAAAATACATCACATGTACATTATGTGTTATTATTACATTACGTTAATAACTCGCGTACGTGTACCTATGTACCTACCTACCTACCTGGATAAAAATAACGATATTTTCATCATTGTGATTGACCGACGGAATGGCGATAAAACGAAATACCGTTCGTCGTGTGCGTACTGTACTTGCACTATTAATATATGTACTGGTGGTGTATATACTACTGTACTGCAGTCGTTATTGTTTTAACGCCGCCGCCGCACGCATACCGTAAACCCGCGGGACTGTGTATGAAACGATAACCGGTCCTTACCGCGCGCGGTATTACCGGTATAACGAGTGTACCATATATGCCGCCGCCGCCGGTTTATAACCATATCTGTAACGTCATGTGCATCATCAATATGCCGACAATGCACCGCACGTAGTATTGGTCGTACGCGATTCGACGAAAAAAATAAGACCGGACGTCGGTAAAAAAAAAAAAAAAATGCCTAACAACAATAATAATAATAATAATAAAAAACCGCGAAACGACTGCGGCGGCCATCAGCGGACACGGCAATACATATTTCATAACGCGCCGAGGGAGTTCCACATTATATTATTACTGTGTACACATCGCTCGTGGCGCAGTCGGACGACCGATCCGAATGCTTCTCATTGCCTACCTACGTGTCGGGTGCCTACACATGCATACCCGTAGTACTGTATACAATATACATATACCTATAACCCGTGCATGCGGTACACGCGATGGTAAGTCACGATTTTTTCGTTTCGCCAAAAACCGTTTCGACCGCTCACAAAAGGATCGGCCAGACGTCGAACTGCGTGCACCGGCGCGTAGGCCCGTACGGTCTCGCGGGTTTCCGAACGGAAATCGGAAATCTGTTTATACTGTCTTTATACTTGCGATATGATTAATTATTGTCGTCGTCGTACGTTGCGGTGGTCGGGTCGGGTGACCGTTCGTTCAGCGGTAAACGGAACTGACGACCGCGGAAATGGGACATCGGATGCTTGATGCGCAAAGCTATGACCGCAACTGCAATGTCGTGCGAAACTCGTGTTGTGCAACTGTTGTGTGCTGTCCAACACAACAATAGGATTGCATCGAAAAGTACGACCCAACGAAAACGAGAACGAAGATGAGACCTTGACGTGGGAAAATGCGGTGCATGTTGCATGGGCGTATGTAATTTGCTCCAAAAACAGCCCCCCCCCCCAAAAAAAAAAATATATGTAATTTGCGCCACATCTAAAATTGTATTTAGATAATTTGCGCCAAATAAAACTAAATAAAAAGGCCATATGTAATCTGCGTCATCGTTTACCTACAAAAATTGTAATTTGCGCCATAGTTCACCTAATTGAAATTGTAATTAGCGCTACAAGTAACACGAACACCATGTATATTAAATAAGTAAATTTTCGTTTAGTAATAAAACATATAAAAATCAGTCATATTATAATTATAAATAAATGTATAAATATTGTAATGTATAAATATAAATTTTCGTTTAGTATGTACAATTTTCGTAATATAACATTTAATTTTTGAATTAAAATACCTAGCTACTTATAATACCTAGCTTACTCACGAATTTTTTTATATATATAGCTCAATGAAGAAACCAAGCATTTTCTGTCAATTTTATTTTGTCTGTACTCTGTAGTCTTCATATATTTGTTGAAAAGTTTCCAAACGAATTTTATTTTTAGTAATAGAATTTCGTTTTTTAAGATGTATACTTTTAATTTTAATCAAAGTTTCGGTTTGAAATCCTTTCAGTACGTCCAAAAAGTGGTAAATAGTAGGATGTGGATGATCGAACTCGGAATTGAAACGTAAATGATATGATTCGCAAGCATTAGAGCTAGTGACGCGATATCCACAGCCCAAATTATTGGTGGAAATTTGGCCTCTTCACAGATATATGTGTCAACTAAATAATCGGCATATTTTTGAAATCTCATGTCATTAGGAATCGATGACATAAAATCTTCAATAAAACAGTTACTGACCTCATTTGGAGAAATAAATTGCAACCCAAATGTATGGTTTAGCCACTTGCTTTCTTCTGTTTTATTATTTTGATATACGTTGGATAAGCCTAATTCCTGAATTTTTCTATACCACGATTGAGTTAGGTGAAATCAACAACCAAATATTTTAGTGTCATCTCAGACTTGTCTCAATGCTACATGAATTGCTTCTTCAAAATCAGATATAAATAAATTTGGTTTTAGAGAAAGTTCACGTGCATTACAAAAATGTGTGATATTTTTAAATAAATTTACGTAAGTTGAAGTTTTTTTGTCTGGAAGTAATGCAAATAAAAGTGGTATATAATGATCATTGCATAAACCATGCAAAGTAAACAATTGCGTAAATAACTTGGGACAATATTCAAAAGTTCTATCCATATATATAATCTCATATTAAAGCATTTAGTAATGGTTTTGAATTTGCTTATTTTTTAATTTTGCTATTCGCTTATATTTTACACCATGACGGCATGACCATTAAATATGCTTTGCTTTGCTATGCAGATGACGATAACGGTATGCGTTGTAACGTCACTAGAACACCAGTACAAGTTAAAAATAGTAAAACACAGAAAAACGATACTGGTTAGTGGTTAGTAAAACTACTTAAGCTTTTATGATAGACTAGCTGCCAGTGGAACTCGCTGTCGTGAAACTCGGGGGCTTGTGAGACTCGGCGATGCAGACGACAATGTCGTTGAAATTACTTATAGAAGTCACTTATGTTGACGTCATGGGTGGTCAAAAAACAAAAATTTAGGAGGTGATAAGGATTTTTGATAAGTCTTGGAAGTCTCGTTTCGAGCGCGGGAATGTTTGAAATTCCAGTTTCAGTGTCTAGAAATGTCACTCCACCCACGAAAATCGGCAATTGAATAATACGGTTCAAGTCGCATGTCTGGTGCTTTTTCGTATG
>NW_019104383.1:0-1338 GCF_001856785.1 Myzus persicae
CGTTGGAAGTGTTCTGAGTGAGAAAAATACTGCACTAATCGTTGTATGCACTATGCACCTCACAAAAAGACGTGTCGTTAGATATTAATAGATATTCGTCGCTGACCAAATAACAACACGTTGTTTCGTATTTATTACGGTACAAAAATAATGCGTTATCGAAACGGAACGATACCTCTCGAATAATGGGTCACTGAATGCAAACGAGATCTCAACGGAGACCAAAATTGTTATAAAACGTATACAACGAGCACATTTCTCAATAGAAATTGAATAGTTAAAAAATAATCGTAATGTGTCAGTAAAAAGCAAAATAAATAAGTTAAACCCATTTATAGACGGCAACGGATTTGTGGGCGTATGTGGTAGGTTGGCAAACGGTGGATCAGTGCTCAACATGTTTCAAAACGCAGCCAAAAAATGTGTCGCTTTTTGTGGGTAATCTGCCCACGCTCCGAGCCGACCGTTCAAGTATGTGCTTTGAAAACTGTGGAGTGGATTAGGCAGGTCCATTCATGTTAAAATGCAGTAACAGACGAAACGCAGTTGTTCAAAAAGCATACATAATATGCAGCGTATTTGTATGTTTTGCAACAAAGGCGGAGCATTGGTATGTGATTTGACTACTGATATGCATTTTTTATTTTTTTATTTTTTTTATTTTTTTAAACTTCACATTAAAATATGTTGTCCACTACTTTTAAACTTAATTTCAATTTTTATTTTTTGCGAATTTTTAATGATTAAAAAACCATGGTTTGACATGGAAATACGTCTTTTCTTACTTTTTTGTTCAACTTGATGACACTATTGAGAGGATGCCTACGCACTATTTGTTTGCTTTTTATGTCCCACACGCAACAAAGCAAATTTATGTTTAGCAGAACCAACCAAATATTGTTACTTTAATAATGGTTGGTCCTGCTAAACATAAATTTGCTTTGTTGCGCATGGGACATAAAGAGCAAACAAACGGTGCTCTGACATCCTCTACCAATCTTTTTATTCTATCCCACAAATAAAGGTTTTCAACCTATCACTAGGTAGTTTTTCAACTGATTGGTCTAATGACCTTTGCGATTCAAGAACCTTTCCTACGTATTCGACATTGTTAACCTAACTATTCTACCTCCACACTTCCTATTCTCCCTCCCTACAAGTCTCACTCACTCTCCCCTCCCCCCATCCCCCTTTTCACCCTCAGTCTTTCTCCCTCCCATTTCTCTCTTTCTCTCTCTCTCTATTCCCCCCTTTTTTCCATCTCACTACCCCTCACTCTCTCCCCACCCACTTTTTCTCACTCAATCTTTCTCTCTTTCTCTCTCTCTATTCCCCCCT
>NW_019104383.1:2273-65360 GCF_001856785.1 Myzus persicae
ACAAAAAGTTTTAAGTTAATAGTTCTCCTAATTTTATTTTTAATTCAGTTAAGTTAAAATTGATTTGGAAACTTACAACTAACTTTTTTTTTTTTATGTACATTAATAGCCAGTTTTCTGGTTTTAGACCTCTGGTTTTGGTAGCATCATCAATAATAATAATTTTTACTATATTTATTATTTTATATTTTATAAACAAACTACGCAACTAGGACTTGATTAAAAGAAACTCATTATTTAATAAATGTTTAGCAATACAAATCAGTTAAGTTAAAAATGTTAAGATGTTGAAAATTATATTAAAAAAACTAAAAATCTGGTATGTGGAGGTCGCTCTGCTGTATATTAGGTTACTAGTGGGTCACTGTAACGGATGGTGTTAAGTTTGAATTCAACGTTAAAAAATCATTGTATAAGAAAAACAATTCTGAGCGAAGACGGTCTGTCAGTCTATAATATAACTTAATAATTTAGTATATTCGATGATATTATTGTGATTAAAGTAATTTATTTTACTAGTAAGTATTAGTACTACGCAGTAGATTAAATTCATTGAAAAAAAAGTACATTTGAAAAGTTATTGTGGGTATAAAATATAATAATATACTTCAAAAGTTTCAAGTACCCATGAATAATATTTTTAATTTACAACAAAATAACATAAACCATTACTCTTGGCAATTTAATCTTTAATTTAGTTCACATTTGAACATAAAAAATATGTGATAGTATTTTTTTGATTTTTTAATAACAGAATAACCTATTTATTTGAAACTTTCTTTTGAATTTTCAACCCTAACCTACAAAAGTTAAATATTTCAAACATTTTAAATTATTAAATTATTTGTACATTTTAAATTTTTAAATGATGTGAATTTTATTAAAATTTAAACTTTAAATGCTCATTGCAAAAATCATGCTTATGTATTTTAAATATTTTTTAACTAATATTGTAAATATCTGTGAGGAGAATTTTATTGAATTGTCAAGCTTTTTTCCCCAACAAATACAATTTTATTAACAATTATAGAAAAAAAAACTAAATAAACTAAAAAAATTCAAAATTCAAATTGTTTGTAAACAGCTCAAAACGAGTCAAAATAATTTGAAAATTGTATGAAGTATATGAATTGAAAATATAAACAAATAGTGTGAATTTTAAATATCTGTAATTATTGGTTTTTCTGTCATAAAAAATAAGTAAAAATTACTATATGAGAAATGGAGTGAATGTTGTCAAAATTTCAACTTCAAATGCTTATACAAATTTAATTTGAGTTTCCGGTAGAATTTTTTTTTTTTTGATAAAGGTAGACAAACTTATAAATAATCAAAGTTTTAAAAACTTGTCCTGTAACTGCTAACTTTGGATTTAAAAAAATTATAAGTTATAAATTAAAATTGTGTCTTATGAGTAATCACTTATAGCGGGTATTTCTAAATTAAACCTTATAATGAATGTCTATTTCAAGTACTTAAAAAAAAGCTATAATTATAAAATTACCCTACGATCAGGGAGCAGAAAAACGATGACGACGAGCAGCGTTTGTATATTACTATTGATCCCTCGTATTTTATGCATTTTCTCTCAGAAATAAAATATGTGTGTACTTGGGGTAGCATATTTTTCATGAAATTAATTTGTTATTTAAAAAATAAATTTAAGCACCAAAAAAGTATGAAACCAAAATTAATTACTTTAAACATCGACGCTTTCGGGCTTCGGCGGAATTTCTGATATTGTGTATGCACTGCGGAATAAATCAGATATACGGCTGAACTTAAGTCTGAAAATATTGAGATTTATTATGAAAAAAAAACCGTACGGGTCGCTTCATGTTTCTTGTTCGTGTCTGCAGCTTTGCTAACTGAAATTTTAGATCGTTTGCGTCTTTGCAACTACTTCGACAATCGCCACGGATTGCATTATAATTTATACTACGTCAATATGATAAAACCATAGGTGATAGGTATATAGTATATTACAAAATTGTATATCAAGGAGGTCTGTGTTTGAGATTTGATCATTAAGATAATGAAATGAGGTATAACAATAACCAAAATAGTTTATAATTTTAAAATTTAAATTACAACAATATTTAAAGTACATATCATTTTAATAATAAATAAAGGCGGTATTTAAATATTCGAAGCACAAGCATATTTATTTATGAGTTATTAAATATTTAAATACAAATCTTGTTGTAAATAAATGTGATTACACTTTTTAGATTTAACATAAAGGTATTCAGTACCTAACGCATCACATTTACCGTATGCCGACTATACCAACTATATATAGTTTGTAAAATTCAAAAATTTCAAATTTAATTTAAATCTTTTCTCTGAAAACTGTCGAGCATGAAATTAATAATTAATATTTTATGTATTCATTTTGAGTGCATTAGTTGTTTATATTTTAAGCTATTCAAGAATATTTAAAATTTAAAATTTCCTTATTTAATTTCCTATAGATATTCAATAATCAGCTGAGCGACTAACCCAGCTTTATAAAATAATTTGATGTCTGTTTTTTAGATACAACTATAATATAATGTAATCTTAATATATAATAGGAAAATGAAATATATATAACACTAAATTAATAGTGTCCTGTAACTGCTAACTTTGGATTTAAAAAAAATTATAGGTTATAAAATAAAATTGTGTCTTATGGGTAATCACTTATAACGGGTATTTCTAAATTAAACCTTATAATGAATGTCTATTTAAAGTACTTAAAAATAGGTTATAATTATAAAATTACCCTACCATCAGGGAGCAGAAAAACAACAACGACGACCCGCGTTTGTACATTATTTTATCTCTCGTATTTTATGAATTTGCTCTCAGAAATAAAATATGTGTGTACTTGGGGTAGCATATTTTTCATGAAATGAGGTATAACAATAACCAAAATAGTTTATAATTTTTAAAATTTAAATTACTACAATATATAAAGTACCTATTATTTTTATTTTTAATTTAATAATTAATAAAGGTGGTGTTTAAATATTCGAAGCACAAGCATATTTTTTTATGAGTTATTAAATAAAAATCATATTGTAAATAAATGAGATAACTACTTTTTAGATTTAACATAAAGGTATTCAGTGCCCAATGCATCACATTTACTGTACACCGACTATACCAACTATAGTTTGTAAAATTCCAAATTAAATCTTTTCTCTGAATACTGTCGAGCACGAAATTAATAATTAATATTTTTTGTACTAATTTTGAGTGCATTGGTTAGGTACATTTTAAGCTATTCGAGATTATTTAAAATTTAAAATATCCTTATTTAATTTCCGATAGATATTCAATAATCAGCAGAGCGACTTTCCCAGCTTTATAAAATAATTTTATGTTTGATGTACGACGGCGTGACTTTAATTCGCGGTTCGACCACAAGCAGACGGCATAGTAATATTCATATATTACTCAACATTTGTATAAACTAAAAATGAAAATTGTTGAATTTTGCGGGACATAAGAACTCCCGTGTACTGTACTAGTGTAGTATGACTAGTATGTACAACACCATTTATATCTATTTAATTGTATAAATATGTTATTATTCTGCGACCTGGATATTCCGTCGTCGTTTGTGCTATAAGCGTATTTATTTGTGTAGCGAGATCGGGAACAAAAAATATGCCCCTACTTTACCAGGGTTGCAAATTATCTATGATAATAAATTTTAATTTTGAGACTAAAAAGTAAAATATGTAAGCCCCAAAAGAATAGGTAATCAAACTTACGTATACTCTTCGTATATCGACTGTTCGGGGAATATGTAGCTGCAAGGACATATCTTGAGTGTAGACGCCATATCGAGGAACTTCTTTCTTCATCTAAACCCGAACTGAAAAAATCGAGATTTTTTTATAAAAATTACTTGAGTAAAATGAAATATGTAAGCAAATGTTTATTGTTGCCTTACACATTTCTCTTTTGTTCAATGAAATTATTAAAATTGTGAATCGTCTCCGACGAGTGACGACGATCGGCTTTTGCCATAGATCAGCGGTTCCCAACCCATGGGCCGCGAGCCATAGGTATAATATTAAATATTTTATATATTTAAAATAATATTATTATACATTTTTTGTTATATTTCTGATCATAATAAAATTTAATCAATTTTAAGTATAGTGTAGGTATAGTCATAGTGTATGGCATAGATGATAGATATAATATAATATGTTGTTATCAGTTTTCGAGTTTTTGAATTCTTTGGATGACACGATACATTTTTTATTTCAGATTCCGAAACATAATATTATTCGGAGTGTTTAAATCTAAACAATTCAGAACATGGAACTCTGCATATAGGCCATTTGGATACACTACTGTCGTGAGTCCAGTTTTTTGTCCTGCATCTCACAATATTGTTTTTAGTCTTAACGGTTAAACTATAACTTAATATAAAACTCTAGAAGTGCTGAGACATGAAAAAAATTCAAAATTAGGCTTTGAAATGTACAGAAGTAATAAAAAAATGGATACTTTAATCGTGAATATAATATTCTCTCTGGGCTCAGCATTAATATGTTATCAAACAATATTATTCTATAATAGTATGCAGTATTTGCTAAAAAATTGTGTGATTATATTTTACTACTGCAGCATAGTGTTATAAATAATATAATATATATACAGCCGTGTAGGTACCTAACTGATATTCTCACATAAAGGTAAGTGACGGGGAAAAAACCGTATAACCAAGGTTCAGGACTTATAGCATTTGCATACTTTTTTTATTTATTGTAAAATGTAGCAGAGTGCGAAATAAATGCATACCAAATCTAAAATTTGAATGAGCATATTTTGCATAGTTCATACATTTTGCCGGAAATCGCTCATTTGTACGTTATTGTGCTTAATTTGCATATTTTGGAAAATTTTTCGACATTTCAACTTCACAAATTTCACACCATCTAAAAAAGAAAATAGTAATGCAGCTTACTCGCAGTCTTATGTACCTATTTGCTATATACAACTCACAACTCCTTATAATTTTCGTGTTTTGAAAGTGTGCCATCCGCTGTTGAAAAACGACTGTGTTTCAACTGTGCGTCTGTGCTACGTCGAAAACTATACCAAGTCCAGCAATAATTTTAAAATCATCATTCAGCAATCTCAATGATATGGAGTTTAGTTTGAAAGAATACAGTGAAGTAAAAAAACTAAATGCACAGAACTAAACTGTTTGGGATTTTTAAATGTAACGAGAATTCTAGTAAATCTTTCATTTATTGAAACAGATTAAATTAATGAATATCATGAGTACTCATTGGCTGACTTGCAGTGTAGTCTGGCAATTGACAATAACTGGTATTGTATATAATTCTTTCAAAATAATATATTATTTAATTAATTGTTTTAAATAATTTTTAGATATATATTACCCAGTGAAATAGTGGTGGAACCGATGTTGGAATTTCTAAAGACAAGAACTCAACCAAAAAAAATTAATATGGATACACCTGAACTTTCTTTTTTTAAGTATTATTTAAAGTATTTAAAATTAAATGATAAAAATCAACGTCAATTCAAAAAAATTGTATTAAATACCATTAATCAACTTCTCGACATCCAAGAAACGTCGTATGAAACGCCAAGATACAATAAATGAAAATGTATAAAAAGTTGGACAAGTGGCGGTCGTACCGCTCTGCTGTTCAGTAGTTGTCAAGCATGTCGTTGTAATGGATATGTTAAATATGTTGAATTTTTTTTTTTTTAAAGCACATCATTGTATAATCAATACATTATTTCACTATGCTCCGCTCAGAATCTAATATCTAATTATTTAGAATTTGTTATTAACTTACCTCAATGTCACCAATAATTTCTCTTCTGGAGTGATACTTTTTCTGAAATTAGTATCAGGTTTTCGAATTCCATCGTTAAGTATTTCTAGAATATTATCAAACGTGTCAGTACTCATTCGTGTAAAATTTCTAAATTTACATTCGTAATTTCGAAGTTCATGAATAAAACATTTAATTGTATTATTTTCAGTTCGTTTCAAGTTCACAGGATAAACCCAAAGTTTTTTTTCTTCTTCCTGTTCAATTTCTCTTAAAAGAAACCATAAAATAGGAATAGCAACGTCCTCCTCGTCGGACGACATTTTGACGACTACTTGATATACTTTGATTTGACTAACTATGTCTATATTTTATCTAGTGAGCGATAACAATGCTTTATTATGACTAAAGCAAAATGACTAGACTTACATTTCTTCAATCAATTTTGCTTTACGAGTGTGCGGTCACCCTTATACACAAAGAAATATCGATAGCAATTCTTGGAACCATGATCCATTTCCATGTATCCTAGGATCCTAGGTGCCTTAACAACAAAAATGTCCAATAAAATTCCCTTCAATATAGTGAAAAACATTAGTAAAAAGACAAAAATTAATGTAGATAAAACACCCCCCTCCCTCCCCTCCAATCAAATACATTTTTAGTAAAAGATTAATAAACACTATAGGTAGTTGCATCAGAAGATCAGACATAGTTTGTCATTATATACGAGATACCTTCCAAAAATCTTCACATTAATTATCTCCCACGTAGCACGTAGAATTAAATACCTAATGGTTCATAAGCTCCATGTAAATAGATTAATTTAAGTAAAGACGTTACAAATTATATGTTGTGGAGTATAACTTGTAACTGTTGTGTTATAATGTATACTATAAAAAATGAGGTTTGGACGCAGTAACAAATATTTAATATAATATCTACATAGATATTTATATATTTTGCTAAGCTACTAAAGTTTAGAAATTAGAAAGAATTTCATACTAAAATTATTGATATAATAATGCATTTGTTCAATACATTTTCTTGGATAGATATTTAGAATTAGGTATACATGTGTACAGTTAAAAAAAATATTAATCTTAGGTACCCACATAATATAACTAATATTCATTTTTATAAATAATAATAAAATTAGTCAATTAAAAAAAAAAACATTTGATTGTACCCATACAATTTAAATTATAAATCTATATAGATCTTCTTCTATAGTAGGTGAGCAGATTAAGTGCTAGACGTTGCTACCAGGTAACATCTTTCAATTTTTAAAATATTTTGTTATTGTATTACAGTCACTTTATAAGGTGTTACCACACCCTCCCTAATCTCATGATTCATGTTAACTTCTTTTATTTTATCACTTATCAAATCTACTTATTGTACACAAATGTATAGACTGTAGAATTATTTCAATAAATAAAAAATATATATATACACATAATTACATAGTTTTTTATTATAATATTCTTATTACCTATATAAATTATTTAAATCGTTTAGAAACCGCTTAAACATAGTGTATTACCTGTCTATTGGGAGGCGGCTAGTTCTAGATCATTTTAGTAAGGTATGTAACTCGTTTCAACCATATGCCAAATTAAAATATGGACTAGGAATTAGGATAATATATGATCGATAGTTACTAATCTTCCAATTCTACAGACTGAGAGTGATATTGTTCATAATCTTCATTAGGACAGATACCTCTACATATTACATTCTACCCGTGAAGCTCAAATATCCTCTGTAACAACAGTTTATTTGTAATTTATTGGTAAGTGTTAAAACTTAAAACATTGTACATATTTTAATTTTAGTAAAACATCTTCTATTGGTTAATATATTAATATATTTTATTTTATTTAGTTATAAGTTACAGGTAAAAAAAAATGTCTTACATAGTTTTAAATTTTTAAATCATAACAAATTAAATATTTAAGATTACAAAACATTAAAAACTTAAAGTTACTATTTATACTACATACATTATCACAGTAGTAGTATTGTCAGTATTACTTAAATAGTCTTAGCTAAATCAGAATTTTCCAATGGACAAACATCAAGGATGCAAAACAATTGACGACAAAGTGGACATGTACATTTTGAAGACAACCATATGGTTGTGTCGTTTTGAGGTTGCCTTGATTCATACCTAAGATCAATATTTATTTTTATTTTTATAAAAAACAACATTGTTGATTTTTCTTACCATTTAGCCATGCAATCAACACACCACATAGGTTTGCATCGGCATGAAGTACAATTTACTATGTCATTGCTATCTTCACAACATTTGGTAAGCTTAACATCTGGAGGATTCACCAGACAACCAGCGCATACATCATCTTCTAACTAAAAATAATATTAATGTAACAAAAAATCTTATTCAATTTTAATATATTGTATTAAACACCAAATAGAAAAACTACTAACATTTACAATTTATTATTAGTCAAATATAATTATTTTAATCACTAAAAAAGATTTCCAAAAATAGTCTACAAACTTTTCTACATAACGATTAATTAATTTAAATTTTTTTTTAATTTTACAAACATAACATTTTTAAAAAAAATTGTACCTAAGTACTAATAATGTGGTTATTGAAACATCATAAATTAAAAACTGAAAACTAAATATTCAAACTTTGGCAAAATATTTTATACTTATGTATTAATTTTCATATTTAACATTTTCTTATGCATTATATTTTGTAGCAAGAGATAGGTTATTAAAATCAAATATTTAAAATATAATGCATAATTTGGTTATTCAGGATTTAAGTTTTGGATAAAAGTTTAGTAAATGTGTAGGTTAGTAATAGAGTATATGAACAAAATGTCATCTAGTATAATTTATTGAACATACTTCAGCTGAACTGTAACCATTATATACTGGATTTTGGGAAACTTGATCACGAAATACTTCAATGAAACGTTCAGTTCTTGAGCGCTGTAACTTGACATTATCTGCAATCTGTATAGGATGACCAATATGTTCTTCTAGTGTCTTAAAGTCTTCAGACCTTATTCTATTCAAAGAATATGAATTTTAACAACAGACATTAAGATCAATTAATCATTTGACTTACCTAACAATAAACCATTTAATTTGAGAACGAATTGGTATAACTTGGATGTTGATGAACTGTATACTACCTGGAGTGCCATCAGGCGTAGAGTCATGGTTATCTGAACTGTAAACTAAGAAAGAACTTTCTGATTTCTTGGAAACATAAACCATATAAGGTTTTATCGATATTATCCAGTTTTCAGTAACAACTGTTCTATTTGTTGTACCATACGCCAACGTCAATTTTTGAAGACTTCAACACAAATATAAATCACAAAAAGTATATTATTTAAAAAACATACAAAATACATTATAGGGTGGCACATAAAAGGGATTGAATATATCTGAAATATATATATATAAATTCATATAGTATAGAATATAGTTAAGCATACCATTGATATTCGGTTGAAATATTTTGAGCTATAAGTGTCCAATCAACAGAATTGTAACGATTCAAAATAATTGATAATGGATGATTGGCCCAATTATTAGATTTCCATTTGGATACTACTGAATAGCTGTAGAAGATGGGTAACAATGCCAAAAAAATCAACTCATAAAAGTAAACACTCACAAATGCTTTTTCATTGTCATTGACTAGAAGTGTGCCAAGTAAATAAACTGAAAACACAATCATTTAAATGAAAAATTATACACATATTTAAGATTATGCTTTTTTATAATGTATTAGATAAAATATAACTTAAGTGTTATACACCAACCGAATGGCAGGCCCGAATGTACAATGATGCTGTATGATGTTCGCTTGATGTGATGTAATATGAAATTGTTATACTCTTTGTCAATCACTGTGTCGAACAGACTCTCAACGGTTAGACCATTGGACACAAACTCGGTAGTTCTGAGCATAAAACAAGCCGAAACGATCATGAAGAACAGAGTGTAGACCAACAAGGACGTGTATTCAAACATCTTGGCAAAAACTGACAAAGGATGATTTACACTAAGAGAGAAGAGACTTATCGAATGGTTAACGCAAAACACAGCATGATTATTCGATCATCGGTAGACAGACTAGAATAACATTTATAGTGATACGAAATTTTGAACAATAGAACTATATCACTCAAAACTCACGTCGAATGTTGAAGGTTTATAATGTAAATTTATTGTAATATTTTGTAAAATATACTAAAATCAAATATTAAATTCAGTAAACATCCCACCACCATATGGCAATAAGGCATAGATATTAGATATCCACCATACAAAAACAAAAAAGACTAAAAGATACCCACGTCAGTCGTCAACTCAAATAAGCTGGAGATAACGTTGTGATTGTGATAAAAATATGTATGATGCCAATAATTATGTAAAATCTATAAATGATATCACAGAATAAATGAAACGATTAAAGCAGAAATCCTAAAATTAATGCGAACTAAAAATAATAGAATGAGCGAGAATATCGTTACTGCAAAATGCAGTTTAATATATTATATTTAATAATTAAGAATAAAAAATATAAAAATAAAATACAGGGTTGAGTAGGATCATTTAAATCATATGCATACATTTCTAGATACCTACTCGACACTGAATAATTTCATTACATTTTGCTAGAAGTTATTAATTATTAGTTATTACGATGTAATGATAAATACAATTCCAAACTAATTCAAGTATAAGTTTTTAAATCATCACCATGATTCCAATAAGCCTAGTTCATAGTTTTGTGATTAATTAAGATTAAAACTAAAAATTTGCTCTTCACAACTCTATGTGTACCTATTATAATTTCAAAATCAAACAGAAGTATGCTGTATACGTCAACAGTAAGTTAAAAATATTATGTTGTGACGTTATGCAAAGTTTTTAAAATGACCGCTAATACATAATGTTGATCAGGTGTGGGTTGTGGGAGATTATAGAAGATGATGACTGAGATTCTAAATGCCAAAGTGAGAGTTCTCGTTTTCTTGCACTGGCTGCACTGTAACTGAACTTGTGCCTCTGCCCGTGGTGTCCGATCAGCGCGTGCGTGCATATCGTCGGCTGTCGCGCAATACGCTATCCCGATGATTTGATGTCCTGAATCCTGATCGTCCTTTACTAAAACTTCCGAAACGTAAACACGCCATAAGTCGTGATTGTCGAGTACGGTGTTTTTTTGCGTTTTATTCCGAACTAATTTGTGTGATACCGCCGCAGTCGCGTACGTCATGTTCTAGACTTCTCGTCTGGAGTTCGGTTTCCGCCGTCGCGGGTTTTCGCCTCTTGTGGCCCAGTCTTTTCTCTAAGAGCCGTAAAAAATGGAGGCAGTCAAAGCTTTCACGTTCGAGGTAAGACAGACGAATGCTCACCATACGTGTGATTATTTGTGAACTTCCTGGTTGCTGGGGAAAATGCTTTTAACGAACCTGACTTCTATCCTATTTGAATGCGCTCTCGATCCTTGTCTCACGCAAAAGTTGATATTTGTATCTCGTTGACGATTGGTAAAAATTGACTGAGACACCGTCTGTTCTGAGTCCTTGGAATGTGGGCAGACTGCGACAGTGGTTGATATTTTAATATTTACCTATAATGCCATCAATGGATTGTTGTTAGATTGTTACTATCTGATATACAGTTAAGTTTTGTAATGTTTTTCAGCTTTATTCCATCATGGAGATGAAGCCACCAATATCCAAAGCAAAAATGACTGCAATTACTCGAAATGCAATCAAAGCCATCAAGTTGTATAAACATGTTGTTCAATGTGTAGAAAAATTTATTCAAAAGGTAAATTTAGATTATGCACTAAATAAATTAGTTCATGAAAGTAACATTGACTATATTCTTATAGTGCAAACCTGAGTATAAGATACCCGGTTTATATGTAATTGATTCAATTGTAAGGCAATCAAGACATCAATTTGGAAATGATAAAGATGTATTCGCTCCTAGATTTGCACGTAATCTCAAACAGACTTTTACACACTTATTTGCTTGTCCTGAAGAAGATAAAGTATGTTAAAAATTATTTTAGTGACACACTGTATAACATAATATTAAACAACTATTGTGTATATTTATAGAGTAAAGTTATTCGAGTACTAAATTTGTGGCAAAAAAATGCTGTTTTTACCACTGAGATCATTCAACCTATTTTTGATTTGGCTGCCAATCCCGATTACGGGGAACACTCTCAAACAAATCCATTATCATCAATTGATAATAGTCCAAAAATAAGTAACTATATTATTAAGTATTTATATTAATATTATAATAGACGCAATTATATTAGGTAGTTAGTGTAGTAGATCTAATTATAATATGGTTTTACATACATAATGATATTGTATATACTTCTTTGAATTATAAATTTAAGAAAACTGGACTTTCGTATTCAAACAATACATTTTAAAATCATTCATTTCTTCTGAAAGTTGTGAAATATTTCCACTTTTTTTACAAAGTTAATTTTTATTTGACTAAATATTGTGTTATTCAACAGGTGTTAAGACAGATCTTTTTAAAAGTCAAGAAAATACTCCAGTTAGAGATGATATGTCTAAACATTTTGACACTCTACAGGTTAATAATTATGATTGATTAAAAAAAAAAAAAGTTTGCATGCATTACTAATTGTTTTTAAAATTGCAGTCACAGAGCTTAGATACTGACAATAAACCAATAGATCCGGCTATACTTGAACACATACAAGCTATTCAATCGTTATTAAAGAAACAACCAGGCAATATGCAGCAGTCTTCAACATCTCCTCTAGTAAAAAAATCTGACGGAGTAAGACATAAATAATGCGATAAAGTATAATTATTAGCAAACAAGAAGTAAATTTTGATTGTATATGAACATTTTAGGTGAAATTGTTTGATAAAAAAATTCTTGATTATGATTATGGTGATGATGAAGACGAAATGCTTAATCAATCTCCAGTATTCCAACAACAGCAACATCAAAATTCTGCCCTTGATGGAATTGACAGGTTTGTTCTTTTAATATTTTTTTTTTTTTACTTAACTATAAGCATACAGAATACGATGCTATTAAACTTTAAAGAATATCTATATGACAACTAAATCTTTTAAGTTTTACTTTAAAATAATATTCAAAGCTTATTAGTTGTTAGTTATTTAGGTATTATAAAAAAAAACCAATTGCTATGTTTTTTAGTTGTTTACATTCAAATATGTTCATTTATAGGTATGTTGTAAAATTGAATTACTTATATAATTGTTTTAACATAACTATACTAAATCAATATGTAAACCTACACAATTTTATAATCCAACCAAAAATATCATGGTTTAAAAAAAATAAATAAATATAAGAACTAAGTTATTTCAGAAATATAAATCTACTCTTGCCAGAAAAGTAGTATAAGCTTCAAAGGTTTGTATTACATTTTGTTTTCTTAGAAATACATTGCTTTATTTATTTTAAAGGTACAGATGTATGTGTTATGTGTATAAGATATTATATCATCTAAAATAAAATACTACCACTATTTGTGGATGCAGTAAAATAGGTTTTATTGGATTAAATTCTATGTTATGTTATATGGAATGTATGTATGCTGGATTTGCTGCTTTTAATTAATTACAAATAATGTGTACCTAAAGTAATAACCATCAAAATGTTTAAGAATCTGAAAGAATAACCATCAGCTTTAATTTTCATTGGGTATATTAATATTTTGATAATCAACTGTATACACTTATTATCAAAAATTTGTCCTAATAGCTATTTTTAAATCTTAAATGTATCGCACTGTCAACAATATAATATTAACAGCTATTCACATGACATTTTTTAAATTAGTTTTACAGAAAATTTCAATAAGAATTTAATATTTATATTATTTATTAATTGTTATGCGCATACTTCGTGTTTGGATTGCATGATTTTTTATAATTAATTGGTTAAAAACTACCATAAATGGTATGTTTATATGTACATAAAAAAACTCAACGAAAAATATTTGTGTTTTTTTTGTATTATTATTATAATTTATATAATTGATACCAATTATATTCTCCAAACTTATTTTTAGTGAACAATATTTTTTTGATCCTCTCAGCATATAAGTGTATAACCAAATGCATTTATTTAATAGTATAGATATTTTCAGGAAATACATGGGTTAGAGAAGGAAATACCATTTGTAAATAATTTATATTAATATGTTAATTCATCGCTGAACTTTTACTTTTTTATATTGGTCAAAGTATACGAAATTCAAATTTGATTAAAATTGATGTATTTATCAAACCATACAGTTTTTATTAGGAAGTTGTTAGTAATTATCATTCATTGACATTTTCGATTTTGAACAAGATTCAAGTTTGTAGAGATATTTTCTATTATTTTGTATTTTTTAAATTCAGCCTATTGAATAACCCAGAAGTTCTGCGCACATTGCGCAATGTCGAAGGGTTAATGTCTACACAGTCTAAACAGCAAGCAGAGTTGGACAAGATAAAAGAAATGAGAAAAGAAGCGGAGTTCGACAAGCATCTTGCTCAGACTGTTCAGGTAAGATTACCAAAAATAGTACATGTGTAGCTTTAGCATAGTATTATTAAGCTATTCTTTGAAAATTTCAAAGAATCAAATTGTCAGTCCAAACACGAGTCCCTGTGCCTACTTTTGTTTAGTTGTTCCTCCAAATAAAAATTTCAGCGGTATCGAGCCATCGAAAGGTAGGTTTATATAATGAACGAGTGATCCAGTTTCCGAGCAATCAATTCCAGCTCGGTAAGTACTTAGATTTAAGCTCATATTAGTGAATAATTTTACTACCTATTTATTTAATTTTTTATAGTATTTCAACATTTTATGTAGCTTATTTAACCTCCATTTTTATTTCAGAATTTACCATTTGCTTCTGAATGTGAATTAAAACCAGCTCCTTTGATCCCTCAAGCAGCAGGTGGAATGATGTCTAACCCATATTTAAATCAATTGTTTAATTCACAAATATACCAGCAACAACAACCTTTGATATCATCAGAACTTCACCATAAACCTTTAACCCAGATAATGTATATATTTTTATTCAAATTGACTATAACTTTCAAATTTTTTAAAATAAATTTTGTATAGTAGTTATGATGATCCAAACCAGTCAAAACCTGAAGTAATCGATCTAGATCATATTGCATCACCTCCCCAAAATAAACGAGATGCAAGACGAGATGGTTATTCATCAGGTCTATCTAGAAAACGATCACCAAGGAAAAGTAGTCGTGAACGCCAACGTGAACGAGAAAAGGAGCGTGAAAAAGATAGAGAAAGAAGAAAAAAATATCTGCCTCCATTTAAAAAAAATCATTTAGCTGGTAAGAAAATGTCTTCACTTTGTTTATACTGTTGTTTATTTTGTATAATATTTACAGTTGTGAGCACTACTCTTTGGGTGGGGCATTTATCAAAACTCATACACCAAGATGATTTATATGGATTATTTCAACCAATTGGTGACATAGTTTCACTAAATTTAATATCGCCTAGAGGGTGTGCTTTTTTGTGTATGAATCGAAGGCAAGATGCTGCTCGTATAATGAGTAAATATCAAGGAGAAAGATTGCAAGGGAAGCCTATGACGGTAATTATCAGCCATTTAATCTTTTTATAAATATTATTTATGTTCTAAAATCTGAAACAAATAATACTGTTGATATCTAATTTAAACCATTTTCTTTTATTAAATTGACGTGCAATTTATCTTTACTTTTTTTGGATGTTATGGAACATTATTTAACCTAACCATCATCAGGATATTATCAGAAAGTAAATACTTTAAATTAAACTTAACAGTCATTTATTATTTGTGCAATAAAAATTAAATATGTATGATTTAAGTCAGTTAATTATGAATAATCTATTTTTTTTTCAACTCTAAGATTGATATTATTTCCATCTTTGATTATTATTTTAACTAAGTAAGGGGATCTATTTAACCATTTATCATAACATTTCTGCTGAAGGTATAATCTAAAATTGTATTTAATTGTTTAGTTGTTCCCATAATCGACAATGTATTCATGAATTTAGCAGGTTATAAACCCATGTTAAAATTGTTGAATGTTTAAACATAATTATTTGAGAATTTCAGAATAAAATAAATCATATTTTTGTTGTGGTCCATCCAACATTTTAATATAATTTATATTTTAATTTGATAAAGATTGCTTGGGCTCCGGGTCAAGCAATGAAAGATAAAGAATGGAAAGATTATTGGGAAATTGATGATGGAGTCTCATACATACCTTGGGAGAAATTAAACAAGGAAATAGACTACGATGAGTTGGAAGTTGGAGGAATGTTAGATGAAGACACAATGCCTGAATGGCTAAAAAGTAAGTTATTTTATGAATACTAAAAAAGTTCTTTAAGAGGACGTGATACCCGCATTTGTTGTCTCAGTGCGTACCATAGCAAATTTTACGCTCAGCAGAACACGTGTAGCCCCGTTAGTTTAAAAATTAGTGCAAATTGACCTCTTATAAAATCTAAAGGTAAGATTATTATCTAGTCAACCTTATAGGTTTTTTATTATATTTTAATTTTAACGCGAGTTATGAGTATTTTAAGATGTATAAAAAATTTACAATTTTAAAATACTCATAACTCGCGTTAAAATTAAAATACAGTCAAAACTCTTTATAACGAAACTCTTTACAACGAAAAACTCTATATAACGTAAACATTACATAATAATGATTGGTTTGCTATATAACCCATTAGACAATTCATTCTCTATAACGTATTAGTCACTCTCAATAACGAAACAATATTTTATGTTTCATAATACAATTTACGTGTTATTGTATCCATTACATATATAAACTATAAAAATAATCGGCAATAATGCCAAATAAAAAAGTTCCAAACTAAGATGACAGACTATTTTAAATAAAGTATAAATATGTATAGTATAAAAATTAAATTATATTTAATAAGTATGTATAATAATAATAATAATAATAATTTAAAATAATACGTAAATATATATAAGATAATGTAAAAATAATGATGTGTTTGATAAATAATTAAAATTTTGTTTTTTTTTAAACCCTCTCTATTACGAAAACTCTCTATAACGAAAGAAATCTCTTGGTCCCTTCAGATTCGTTATAAAGAGTTTTGACTGTATAATAAAAAACCTATGAGGTTGTCTAGATAATAATCTTACCTTTAGATTTTATAAGAGTTCAATTCGCACTAATTTTTAAACTAACGGAGCTACACGTGTTCTATTGAGCGTAAAATTTGCTATGTTACGCACTTGTAAGACGAAGACAACACATGCGGGTATCACGTCCTCTTAAGGATAATTCTAAAAACATTGACGTTGTACTTGATTGCCTATGCAGTTGTTGTATAGTAATGCAAATTTGGAATAGTGTTTAAACACACTGTCAACTGTACTTGATAAAAGCTTTAAAATCGGGTTTTTATTACAGCACATTTAAAGAACTTGCGAACATCAAAGAAAAATGAGAAAAAAGAAGAAGAAAAATTAACTGAAGGAAGTCAGCAACCTTTAAATACATCTAACTTTTTTGATCCACAAGGTGTCCAATCTCCAAGTGTTCAAAATATGCAAATGTCCCCTGCTCAAAATAGTCAGCCAAATCAGATGAATTTCAATATGCCACAAACAATGAGCATGCCTAATCCGTTTGGAATCAACCCTAGTATGTACAATTTGTAAACTTCAATATTTGTTTGAACCCTTTGACTAATGCATTAAAATATGACCACCTGGTCGTACTGTATTATGTTCACTCTATTGAAAATCCTTTTTTTTTAATTGAAGATTTCCATTCTATTTGCTATAAATAAAAAATAAGTGTATATGCGACAGCAGAATATTACCACGGTATTTGGTGCTGTTGTGTATATGCAACATCAATATTCTTATAGTATAATAATTATTATTATACTTACCTTTTAGGATTGATGAATCCAATGATGAATCCCATGATGCCTGGCAATATGCCTCCAATGGGGATGGGTCACCCTTCTATGATGATGATGAATAGAATGCCATCACCGTTTGGACCTCCACGTGAGTTACTATTTAATAGAAGTATTTATTAAAACAGTTAAATAACCTCAGCATTTTAGCAAATATGGCCATGATGGGAAACCCTCAACAAATGACAATGTCTAATGATGCACAAAAACCACTTGGCGTACCTCCAGATATGATGATGTCTTTTCCATTTGGTATGAATCTGCCATCTCAAAGTAAATAAATTAATGTCTAAACTCAATGTACCTTTAATGATTCTAATTTTTATATATATATATATTTATTTATTTTAGCTGCGGCAATTTCTTCTGCTCAGACGATGATGGGGATGAATCCACCTACTGTCACATCCGGAACTAGTTCTGCTCCTACACTTACACAAAATACAAGTCAGAAAGATAACCTGAGCATAACAAATCCTCCAAATCAGTTAGACCCATCAACCCTTATGCAATTTAATTTACCTCCTCCTCCAACACTTCCAAATTTGAATGATTTTGCACGAATTGCAAGTAACACACATATGGGCAATGATAAATATGATCCTAATGTATTAGGCAACTCTGATCAGGAAGATTCTAAAGATTCTGATAGAAATAATGAACGAGGTGATAGAATTCATGGACTAGATCACAGGAATCGTAGTTATGACAATCGAGAAAGAATTGATAGATTTGCAGATAGAGATATCAAAAATGATCGTGGGCGAAGAGATGATTTGTCTCAAAGACAAGATCCAAGGAATCGTATTAAAGGGCCTGAACAAAAGGAAAGAAAATCATCACGATGGGGTGATAAAGTTAATGAAGAAGTCGACAATAAAAATAACATTGATAGATTGTCAGTAAAAGAAGGATTAGGAATAGCTCAAGCTCCAAATATAGCACAGATAGATAACGTGAAAGATATTTTGATGCAAAATAATTCTTTGCATCAAATCCTCGAACATGTAATTCAAGACAACATGGGTAATCCTCCATTCCAACCTGGCATGTTTGGTCCTAATAATGGACCACTTCCCAATCAAATGTTCAATATGCCCCCTCAAAATTTTCCACCAGGATTAGGACAAGGTAAATACATAAATAATACAAACAATAATTGTTAAATATATAATGTTTTATATTATTTGTTTAAATTCATTTTAGATGGTCCAAGACCACCTCTTATGGACAATGGCAATATGAGAGGACGAGGAGGATGGAATCGTGGAGGCCGTGGAGGATTTAGAGGACGCGGAGGATACAACGGACCAAACTGGGATAATAACAATGGTCCCCCCAATTGGGATACCAACAATGGACCTAATTGGGACAATAATGGACCACCTCCTGTTTGGCAGAATCAAAGTATGAATAGGGGTGGTATGATGGGAAGAGGTAATTTAAGACCACCATTAATGCAGAATGTAATGGGCCGTGGCCGAGGTACCAAAAACTGAAATGAATATTGTATAGTTTATTTAATGAATTTTACTTATGTTTTAGATAATTGGATGGACAATAATCTACCTGCTAATAGAGGTAGTCGAGATTCAGATAATTGGGTCGGTCGAGGAAGTGGACGTGAAACAGATAAATGGGGAAGTCGAGGAGGTAGTCGTGATTCAGATGGATGGGGTGGTCGTGGTAGACTTTCTCCTTGGAGAGGCAATGGTAATCGAAGACGAAATGAAGATTGGGAAGGACCTAATCAACAAAAGCGTTGGAGACGTGATGATAATCCTGAATGGGACGAACAACAAAAACCATGGAAACGTGGACCAATGAATGAAGAAGAAGAATGGCAAAATAATAAACAAGGATCACAGTGGGCTGCTGGCAAAAAAGATGAAACCAACTATACAAAAATAAAAAATCGTGACAGCAATGAGGAACGTTCCAGAAAACCAAGCAAATGGGGTGATAAAGAGTCAGATAATAATACTAAAGAAGATCGTTGGAACAGAAAATCTGTAGAGCACACTTCATCCAGAGATGAATCCAACTCAGAAGAAGGGCCGCATCAAACAAGCGCTCCAATGGATTTAGACAACTATGAAGGTGAAGCTGCTGATAATATTGAGCAACATCATGGAGTCCAAGAAGAAGAAACCTTAAGCTCAGACACAACATTTAGACAGCAGGACGAATTTAAAAACGAGGGACATCAAAATGAGACGCAGGAACATCATGACTTGGGTGTTTATAATTCCAATTCAAATGACGAAGATAAGAATAATGTTGAACAAAATAACGATGAGCAACATAATGATAAAGTTCAACAATTTGAGGATTATCAAAATAATTTTATCAATAATTCACAAGAATTGTCCCATGACAATATTGAAGAAACACAGGAGAATTCCCAAAAACTACCCATAGACAATTTTGACCATCAACACTTAGAAGAAAAACAGGATGATGAGTATAGACCCCAGGAAGAATATCAAAAAGATTCGAAGGACAATTTTAATTCCCAACAAGAAAATGAAATGAGTCAAAACAAAGAAGAATTTGAACAAAATGTGCAATTTGAATCCGATTATAGTAATACTAATTATGAAAATGACCGATCTAATAACCACCAATCTTTTAATGAAGAATCTTCTCACAATTCAAATAATGAGGAGCATTGTTCAATCAACACTTTTGTGTCTCAAGTAGATGAGGCTAATCAAGACATGAATATGGAAGAAAAATCTCATGAACCTCGTGATGACTTTTATTTTGGGGCGGATTGTGAGTCATCTATTAATATGGAACAACAAAATAATGAGATTCTTCCAATTGAAGAAACAGGAAATGTTCCTCCGGATAATAATGAAATAAACAATATCAATACAGCAGAATAAAATCAAAGTAAAAGCACTTTACTTTTGCAACGTTTTGTCGTATATATTCCAAAGTGTTTTATGAGTTTACTATTGTAATATTGTATATTCCATTTCAATTGTGAATGGTCTACATTGAATAATAATATAATAAATTGTTTATCATTTTTTATTAGCGACTGTTTACTTTATAATTATTTTTATGAAATGTTTTTTACTTATCATTGTATAACGATTAACTGATATAATATTATAAAAAGTGTTAAGTATAAATTTGACGTAGGGAAGTGACTACGTAAATATTGTTAAAAATAAGTCATTTTATGGTACTTAAATTCAATCAATTATTTTTTATTTTAAAGAACATTGCAGTTAGTGTATCGCACATTCAATTTGTCTTATTAACTCCAATTTTAGGTTTAACAAACTGTTTAGTACAAGTCATTAATTACAATTAAAAAAAAAATATGTGTTATTATAAAAAAAAAATAATTATTTTTTTATTTGGTTGAATTATGTATTTTAATTTTATTTAAAACTGTACTTATTTTACCCTATTAATTCCCAACTAATTTATTGTAAAAATGTTAAATTATGTTTATAGTATTCTTCTAGAAACTTAAAAGTTGACTGTAAAAAATCATAAACAACTGTACATAATTTTATAAATATCACATTTTACTTAAAATGGGGGCTTTCTGTTATATACATAGTATATTACTATATTGATAATTTAATTTGATATTTTAATAACAGTAAAAAATATATATATTATTTAATTATTTCAATTATTTGTGTGTCTTAATTTGTGTTATTTACTATTTACTTAAATGAAAAGGCTGTTCATTGTTTTACCGACCACTGTACCAGTGCATAAAAGTAGTTTCATGTTAACAGAAATAATTGTTTTCTGTACATACTATGTACTATATGTCTATATTAGTGAATGTGATTCACTTTTCTTATGATTTAAGTGGTTCAAGGTATTTCATACCATTAGAAACTGAAATGTGATGATTTAAAATTAAATATAATATATATTGATATTCAATTGTTTAGCCAACAATACCCTCCATTGTAAAAATAAAAAAATTATTATTTATTTTAGATTCTATGCTGAGCATAAACATATTTTTTTGGGGGGGGGGTCTGTGTTCGGAATAGTTAGGTTATTTTTAATTTATTAAATTTGTTTTTCTTTGATAAAATATATTTTCTCTGAGTGAAAAGCTTGAAAATTGATTACAAAGTTCCCCTCGTACTTTGTTAAAGTATCACTGTAGCAGTTCAAAAATATTAAATCTTAGGAAGGTTTTTTTTGTGAATAATTAAAAATACAATTTTATCAAAATAGGGAAATTTTGAAAATTATTTTGTAGTTAAAAATGTACAAAATGTTCAATAATTTTTATTCAATTGCTAAAGATTGAAAATTTAAAAAAAGGTTTTCTCATAAGGAATTATTAATGTTTAAAATCAAAAATATTTATTAATATTTACAGTTTTTATTTTTATTTTTTATACACATTTTAAGTTCAAATTTGGACCAAATTAGATAGGTACCAATTTAACTTTGTTAGTTATTTTGTTGTTATTCAAAAACACCATTCGTGGGAATTTATAAAATTGCGAATTTCAATATAATGTTATGTAATGACCTATTAACATTTTCATTTTAATGCTTACTATTGAGAATAATTTTAAACTAAGTATTTACTATTTATACGTCATGAACCTTTTCACCCTGTGACACACTGCTTTGACTCAAACGTTAATTACAATAATAGTAGATAGTATATTAATACAATAAAAATAGTATTATAATAATATGTCCATTACATTTTCATTACATACATAACATGTAGTACTACATGGAAATGGAACTATAAATAACAATTCCAAAGAAATTACGTAACGCGTTACAAATTAAGTAATGCAATAGGTAACGTAAAAATTAGATAAATATAAAAAGAGTATTAAAGTGCTGGGCAATAATATCAAATTCAAATATTAAAATCACGTTATAATGCTGTTACCTTCCAACAGGTGTTCGGAGGGTTCTCGGGATTATGTATTCGAGACTTTGATCAAATATACCGTTTACACTATACAATATAATTTTATGTAAAATGAGCATGTAATGTAATATATCCAATTAATTTAATATGCCTACTACATACATTAAATGACTTACCTTACTCACAGCTGCCAATGAACTGTGCTGCAGCAATATTAAGTGACAAAAAGTAATTAGGCATAGGTACCTACTCAAAATATTCGAGTCAAAATGAGAAACGTGTAAAACACACTGAGTATACTGCTGAGGAGTCGTCGCTCGTAGGATTCGGTATTAAGAAGTTGCCTCCATGTTGGGTGGTGCGCATGCGCTGATTTAAGGGTAAGTTTGGTTATGCTAACCGGAAATTGGAGGGCGGCTTAATCAAAAGGTTTTTGCACATCCGGGAATTAGATTTCTCTTCGGCGGCAAAAGACCTTTTCAATCATACTTTTTCTCTGGCGCGGCCCAAAAAATGTCCTACATTTTATCGTTGCAAGTACCTGCTGAAGTACATTTCGATTTCTGAATTATTCGCGATCGTATATAATATAAATATATAATATACATTGTCCTTTTGTGTCTGTGACAATGGTTTTGTCGAGGGTGTCCGATTTATACTCACGAAAGTCTCCGACCCTTATTTATTACTTATTATAGTCTGTTCAATTTTAGTTTACTTGTTATAACGATGTGTGAGACTGAGCATTTAATTACAGAAAGGTAGTAGATAACAGTAACGCGTGACTTTCGTTACGTTACTACCCCAACTCAACACTGAGCATATAATATTAAATATAGTAGGTAGGTCATAACTCATAAACTCACCATTTTTCCCGAACCACATGTGTCTACATAAAATGGTTAATGTAATTGGTATAAATTGGTATAAATTTATTGTTTTCGCAAGTAGATAAGTTACCTAGTTTATAATATATGATGTGACGTTTGTAGATATTTTATTCTCCTCGATGTCATGCTTAATGTAAATACAGTGGCACCGAACTCTAAAATTTTTTGTGAAGCGAAATCTAAATGTGTAGGTATGTTGAATCCAACCACTCACAGCAACTTCGAGTCATCTTTATTTAAGAAGTGAAGCAGTCATAATGTCATATCACATGATATATGAGTTCAGCAGAGTGAATTCGTAATAATTCGTTTTAGGCATTTCGTGCGGAGCGAACGCCAGTCGGCGGCAGTCACAGTATTATAATATCTTAGAAGCTTCATTTGCTTTAGAAATTATATAAAAATATATAACTCAAATTAGGTTTAGATATTAAACAAAGTACACCGACACACTGAACTCATTACCACGATAAAATATGGACAAACCAAACAAAATTCGGTGTTCCAATATGTACAGTGCACGTACACTGCATTTAGGGTGTATATATTATTATATATATAATATATTTACGACTTAAAAATCCAATATGGTTACTGACGTACACTACAAAGAGTTTATATTTTACGAGAAACTGTATACCTATGGGCTATGGGTATTTTTACAGATGAAGATATGATAATTTTGTAGAAAATGCAACATGTATGCAACTACTAACCTATTCTAGGAATAGTATGCAATTAATATGAATTTTCATTCAAATATGCAAAAATACACAAAAATAAATTAACCATAGACTTTGTACAATATGCAGATTACGAAACGTCGAGATTTTTAATCAAAATTATTCTAGGTGAATTGCTTAGAAGAATAGGTACCTATGCATTTGCATATAAATCAGGGTCTTATAATAATAAGCAATACCGAACGCAAATCCGTGATCATCAATCGTGTAAATTAATACATGTATTTAGCTTTATTATTTGTGTGGTACACATTGATATAATGATATAAGGTACGATGTAACCACTTACCTATTAAAGTGGATTCACATCTCGTCGTGCCGTGTAGTGTTCCGTGTATTTAATACACAGGTAACAAAATGTTGGTCACAAGTTACCTACAAGTTGAATATATTCAACTCCACACGACACGGAGAGTTGTGAAAACCGCCTTACTTCTCACCTACTTACCAACTCTGAACTAAAGCCTACAACTGCACAAATTTCACAGACACAAAGTTGTGCGATTTCGTTACACGAATTAGTATAATTCTACGAAGTCCACGATTGGGGAGAACTTCAATCAACTCTCAATCAAATTTACGTGTCTATATTATATTATTATAAAACAGAACGTGCCCAACTTTTGAGGCAGACTTTTTAAATGTCTAAAACCATGGTGGTTTTTCACAAAAAATCGCCGATTTTATGCATTTAAATTAGGGAGAAATTTGAAAGAAAAAGTTGAGAAGCATTGGTCTACAACTTGCATAGATATAGATACTGCGAAGTATATTAATTTGATATTATTATTATGTTCAAAGTCTTCAAGAGGCCGTGGAAGGCTTTGCAGAGACAAATTCAGAATATATTTTGTTCTCCATGACACTAATTTTCTATGACTCCTCCCATCTTTATACATTTTTTATAACCAAGTATAAGTAGATTTTTAATATAATCTGTGGTATAAGTATATAGGTACCTATAGGTACCTATAATATGTTTTCATTTGATCATTTTTTTAAAAAAATTTTAAAATTACATTTTACTAGTTTATTGAAGTTCAAAGTCTATCATTTAGATATCGTACTTTCAAAATCGAATTAACTTCATGTAAGTATAGGTAATAGTGGATAAAAAAATTATGTAATGATAAAAATAACCAATATTTGTTTTCCAGCGATAATTTATCAATATCAACATCAAGTGACCATAGTAAGTTTAAGCATTTTAAAATTTAATGTACCTATTTATTATTTATTTCATTGAATTTACTGAATTTTCGATAACTTAAAGATAAGTAGAATAAGTAGATACTTTTATGTGTAATATTTAACTTGTTTCATTACAAAATAGATTATATAAATTTCTCTTAAGTAGTTACTGGTCACACTTTTGCAGAGTTATGCCTATTGTCTAGTGTCAAATTATTTAGTAGGTGTTATTGCGTTAAGTAAACCTGATCATTGAGTATAGGTTTTCATGTATATAGACAATTTTTGTCTAGTAAAGACAGTAAATGTAGAGATTTGAAAAAAAAATTGGGGAACAAAAATATAATATATTCTTAAATCGTGGTCAGCAAAGCCCTTCTCAACGGTCTACTGTAAGGTAAAACTATAATTTACCAAAAATGCTGTTAAAAAAATGCTCCAACATCCTCTTAACCCCAATTTAGACATCGCTATAATTAAAATTTTAAAATGTATAGTTATAGTAATTATACATTTATACTTTTCATAATACAGTAAAACCTCTGAATAGTGGACACTCACGGGACCGACCAAATTGTCCGCTATTGATGAGAGGTGTCCGCTATTGGGAAAAATTGATAAAATAATATGTATATATTTATGTCTTAATATCAGAAAAGAGAAGAGCTAGAGCCCTCTATCAACGTACCCGTTTACCCTCCCACAAACAAACATACAATAACTTAGGAAATCATCTTAAAAAAGTCTTAGCAAAAATCAAAAATCTTAACTACGAAAATTTCCTGAGTAAATTATCTACAAATAATGGTAGCCTTTGGAAAGCGTCAAAACAAGCACTACATTTTAAAATAACCACTCCACCTATTAAAAAATCCGATGGGAGTTTCACTGTGTCTGACACAGAGAAAGCAGAACTTTTTAAAAATCACCTCTTTAATGTTTTTCAACCTCACCAAGATATTTTACCTGCCAACTCTGATACGATTCTTAGTGGTCTTGATATGCCTTTACCTCTATCTTCCTCAATTAAACACTTTTCACCGAGCGATATTAAATTTGCAATTCAAAAGCACACTCTTAAGAAGTCTCCGGGTTTTGACCTCATAACGGCTGAAGTAGCCAGATGCCTTCCTAAACGCGCAATCGTATTACTAACTCATATATATAATGCCATTCTCAGATTGTCATACTTCCCACTTTTATGGAAGTTCTCCAAAATCATACTTTTCCCAAAACCAAATAAGCCCCCTGACCTGGTAACGTCATATAGACCAATTAGTCTATTACCCTTCTTCGGAAAAGTGCTAGAAAGATTAATACTGAATCGCATACTTCCCATAATTAGTGAAAAAAATATATTACCTAACTACCAATTCGGTTTTCGCGCACATCATTCTACAATCCATCAAGTTCACAGGCTAGTTGACTCGGTGTCTTTCGCACTTGAAAAAAAAATGTATTGTTCTTGTGTATTTCTTGACATCCAACAGGCCTTTGACCGTGTATGGCATGAAGGACTGCTTTACAAGGTAAAGACCTTTCTGCCCCCAACATACTACACGCTACTTAAATCATATCTAACTGATCGTTATTTTCAAGTTCATTTTAAATCTGCATACTCTAACATAGCAAACATCAGAGCTGGTGTTCCTCAAGGGGGTATCCTTTCTCCATTACTATATAACTTATATGCTGCTGATCAACCAACCTCCGCCTACACCACTGTGGCTGACTATGCAGATGATAAACTTATCATATCTATAAATGAAAACCCCATTGTAGCATCGCTTAATCTACAAAATCATCTCTCCCTTATGGAAACCTGGTACAATAATTGGAGGATTAAGATAAATCAAACCAAATCTAGTCACACTACTTTTACCCTTAAGCTAGGACACTGCCCGCCAGTCACTCTCTATGGTACACAAATTCCATCCACTTCAACAGTTAAGTATCTTGGCTTAACCCTTGACCGTAGACTTACATGGGCCCAACATACACGTCTTAAAAGACTCCAACTAAATCTCCGACTTCGTATGCTTAAATCTTTGCTAGTCAATAACAAACACACCAACCTTAATATAAAACTACTAATGTATAAATCCCTCATTAAACCCATTTGGACCTATGGCATCCAACTGTGGGGAAATGCTAAAAAATCAAATACAAATCGTATTCAGACTTTCCAAAATATAACATTAAGAAAATTAACAAACTCCCCTCCATATGTTTCTAATCATACTCTCCACACAGACCTAAAAATCAAAACTATTAAAGAAGAAGCTGCTATTTATTATAAAAGATTTCATAATAGGCTTGCAACACATTCAAATCCGTTAGTCAAAACACTCTCATCAAATGTTATTCCGGGAAATCCTCCTAGGCGTTTAAAACGCAACTGGTGCCGTGATATGCTGATTTAATATCATAAAAAAAAAAAAAATATATATATATATATATATAGATGATAGATGTTTCTATGAGAAAACTTAATGTATAATCTCAATTTATAAGTGTCATCACTGGGTGGCTGCTTTTATCATGTTATTCATGTTATTTTGTTTTTTTATATTTTAGCTAATACTCTTGATGTACTCACGAGGTACAGATTGTGTATTTAATAATAAAGAAAAAAAAAAAAAAAAAATATTTATGTCTGAAAATTTAAATTGTATTGACTTTTTAAACATTTATTTATCATTACATAGGTAATTTATTATAATTAGACATAATAAAATATGTTACACAAAATTACTTATTGAAAAAAAAATCTGAAATTTTACGATACTAACGGACAATGCTATTGATATCAGTACCTAAGCCATAACATCACTATCGTTCGTATAGGTTCTTATTCAATTTTGTAATTTTTCTTACCTTTTCGTATTCATTAAATTACGATTTAGATAAATGTCTATCGGTAAAATATATTGTATATTACATATTGCATTGTATACCTACATAATAATAAGTTCATATTTCTTGGACAGCTGTCCGTTATTTAGATATATTTAAACACTTCGGACTACCTAACCTGTCCACGTCCGTTATTCAGAGGTGTCCGCTATTTGGAGGAGCATTATCTATTATTTTCAACGGGACTATGCCGGGACCGGAAATTTTGTCCGTTATTGAGAGGTGTCTGTTAAGAGAGGTTTCACTGTATTTTATTTATATTAGGTATACACCAATATAATATTATTATAAGTTGCTCGACATACCGGCCCATAATAATGTACCACAGGTAATTGCCATAGATAACGGTATTAATGAGGGGAAGTAATGCTAACGCGGTCCCCCCTCTGGTCCTCGATACCATAAAAAAAAAAAATAGATAACGAAATTAATAATAATTAGTGATCAAAATAAAATGTATTTATAGTCGAGTGATATTATCGTTCTTTCGTAATTGTACCCACGTTAGTAGTCAGTACGACAGTACCTAGTAACTACTGAAGCTTGACAAACAACGGTTTCTCAGAATGTAAGTATTTAATATTTACTATATATTCGGCATAATCATGGACATTAATTATAAATTAACAGAGAAGGAATTTTTATATTTTATTTAATATTTGGAAAATCCAAATTTTTAAAACTCTTAGGTGGTGTGTTTGCACCATTAAGGCATTAACGTAAAAGGTGACTTCATAGGTACAGCTCCGTGAACCACGAACCGTGATTTCAGGAAAAAAATTATCCCTGATTTCTCAAAATTGTGTGTAAATTCATTTTGTGGTGAAGTGGCGAATATATTGGTAAATGGTATCACGATTGTCACAATGAAACAATCGACTATCAGCTTAAATTTTTATTTGATAATTATTCTTATAACCAGTAACCGCATAATTGTAAACATTTGACTTGAGTAGTATCACAGAATAAATGAAATTTAATTTATTTTGTGGTAGTATTTTTCTATGGTTCTACTTTCTGGTATCTGCAATACCTGTTGGCTGTTACTTACTTATAACTGTATAAAGGAGAGTTTTCACTATATGCGTGTTCCTTGTCCACGATAAATGTTCAGCTATGCTCAACAACAAGGTAACGTGGTTAATCGTGTGGTGACCTAACCTAAACAACCAATCATAGGAAAGGATTTGTATGCACGTATGCGCTCACGTGTGTAGTGGAAACCCGCCTTTTATTGTTCTATGTTATAACCGTAGCGGTTAACCGCTAGGTAACAACGAGATTCAGCCAATCATAGGGCTATTTTTTTTTCCTGAAATCACGGTTCATGGATCACGGAGAGGTGTGAACTGTGATTTGTGAAGTCGTCTTAAGTTGGGTTCACAACTCGCCGTGTAGTGTTCCGTATATTTCATACATAAGTAACGTGTGACCAACATTTTGTGACCTTTGTATTAAATATATGAATACGACACGATACGGTGAGTTGTGAACCTCTTTTAGTTAATAATCGGCTTAGAAATGTAGAACCACAATAATACCATAGAACAATGTAAAACAGTATGTCATATTATGTGAAAAGGTTCACTGTATAATTAATAACATTAAATCATTCTAAATATTTTTAAATAATTATATAAGTACATGAGTAGTATCAAGTCTCTACGAATATTGCTTTTTGAATTACCTACATGGCTACATATAGGTAACAAAGCTTCTAAAATCTTTACTTTTTGTTTAAATATCCAATATTGTTAAAATTTAAAATTTAAATGTGTGTATTTTGAACCTAGGTAACCTAAGGTTAGCTACCGTCACCATACCGATAACAAATGTGCCAGTGTACCGCAACGCTACAGTCGTAACTACAAGTACGTACTTATTATAATATTTATTAATTAGGTATACTGTATGTCTGTATACAAATAGAACGAATGCCGGAAAAAAAGTCCCCGTTAATAAAATCATACGAAAAAACATGATTGTACGTAATTATTACATTTATTACAACATTTAATAATTATATGTTACAGGTATATAGGTAAATTTTACAAGTTACAAGCTACAAAAATTTTTACAAAATTATGTGTTACAGGTATAGGTATGTATAATCAGGAAAAGTCATAGAAAAAAAATACACTTATTACAAATTTTACCAGATTTCATTCTTATATTATGCCCTATATTTGTCAAGAAGATATCAACGCTCAATTCTCCGTTTTTAAATTGTTCGCATACATTTTTTAATCGAATTTGCATTATATGCCCTTTATGTGGTCACTTGTAAGTTAATTACACTATTTCACTCAATGTTAATTTGGCGTTATCAGACCCCACTTTGTTTTTCATATTTTTCAATAATTTCCAAATCGATGGATTTTTATGCCCAACCAAATGATTAAACCTATTATTCCAACCTTCACACACGTTGTTGGTTCTACTACTATCCAGTAAGCTTCGATATTATTTTGGTCGGCCGCATGGTTATGCTCGTGATGAATACTTAGGACTTTGTTTTTGTTTATTAATTATTGGCTCGTAAAATATATAGATAAGTAAGGTTTAGGTACACTATCCACTACCCCATACCTATAAGATAAGTGAAAATATTATTTATATTACGTTTATTTCGTAAATTATCCAGGTAATATACTAATATATAATATAAATTGAAACTTACTCATAATACCTATACCATGTAATACATTGTTGTATAATAATAATTACGTACAATCATGTTTTTCGTATGATTTTATTAACGGGGACTTTTTTTCCGTTTACCAAATAGAACATTAGGTACAATGGAATTTAGTTTTTTCCCCAAATAAATAAATTAAAATGTATAAAGAATACCTACGTAAAATAAAAACTAATAACTATAGGGCTAACAATTATATGCCCCGAAAATCTATAAAATATGTATACAGTTATGCTCTAAAAATTACTAAAATATGCTTTAAAAAAAATGTTATTGTAAAAAAATGATTAAATGATTAATTTTTTTTATGTATAATACAATTTATACTATAATACAATATTATTGCCAATGAATAATGGTCTACAAAAATGTGTGATATTAAAAAATATTAAAAAATTAAAATTAAAGTAATAATTAATAAGTTAAACAAAACCATTAATCAGATGATAAACATTTTAATTTTTATCCGATGTTATTACATTGGACAATTAATGATTAGGTAGTATAAGTTTTCAAACAGCATTGAGCGTCGATTGTTCGTTAACAAATTTTTGTGGCGTGAAAAGGAAGTTCTACATCAACGGATGTAATATGTGCGTATTTATAATACTACAAATCGTTGCTGATCAAATCTTCCGGGATGCCTTCTAACGTGGATATATCACCGGATAATACTTTAGAAATTTTCGTAAGAATATGAAAACCATTATTTTTTTAAAAACATGTTCACATTTTTTGTTAATATCAGTGCCATTTGTACCACTAACTTTAAAATGGTCTATTTAATAACGCACCGCACGAATATAAAGAGCGACTGACGATTGTAATAGATGCGATAAAATAAAATATTTTATTTATCTCTATATGCTATACTGTTACCGATCTACGGACATAATATGATTGTTGACCCTAATAATTAGCGATTAATATTAGATTACCTCTTTTCACAAATGAGCTGAAATACCAATATAATAAGGTAAATGAGTGAAACAAATTAATATTTTGTAATTCCCGAGTTTTAGATCTTAAATAAGCTCCAAAAATATACTATAAATGCTAAAATATGCCCTAAAAATACAAAAATACCATAATATACAAAAATATGCAAAACAAAATTTGGTGTATAGCATCGTTCAGTAATAAAACAAATTTTGGTATAAACTAGCTGTTTTTTTAACCAACCAATAGAAATATGCAAATGCATTCAAGTGTTGGCCCTACTAATAACGAATACTCATTATCTACAGTCACTGCTGCACACCTTTAAGGTTCACGGTATATATTTTTTTTTTTTATTGAACTTAAGCCCGGCGACTAAGGCCATTAGCTGTTTTAGGGGTTATGAACTGTGGTAGGGGTAAGGTTGGTACTGTAGGTTGTTTTTACGATTGTTTTGGTTTGTTACGGTAGGTAGCAAGCACGTGTATGTGTGGCAAGGTTTTTAACTACTATGAACCCGGATGGTCACCCATCTGGGAGCTAGTAGCTGTGGCCGTTACTTACTCCCAGTCGTATTCCGCGACTGGTAGCAGCCAACGCGCCACGCCAAGCCACTCACGGTATATTGTCATTCATATTTTCAACGAAGTCAAGAAAGACTGTCAAACCCTCAAAATTCACAAAATTATAGTGACCCTGCAGTTATACTTACAATGTAATTTACAGTTCTATTGTATCCTCTGAGAAATAATTGTGTGCAATGTGCATGTTTAATAGATACATGATTAGTATCGATCAATCTCAGGTCCCGATGATTGTAAAAAATATCATGGTTTTTATTATTTCATTATTATGTTATGATATGACAGCAGCGATGTGCGTGATTATTAACAAATAACTGTCATTATATAATAACTACTATACAGGTGGCTCAAGCAAGCCGACGTACTACACGTCAACGATATCATGCATTGCGCAGTTTTACACGGATTTGTACTCTTCCTCTAACAATACATTAATATGGGGAAAATTGTTGTAAATGTATAAAATTATAACTATAATAGCTTTAATAAATAGGTGTATGGTTATCTTCTAGGTACGGACTACGAAGGCCTCGTGCAGTCGTGCTAAAGACACGTACAATATTAATGAAGTAAATCCAACTCATAGACAAACAGTTCATCAGAACACCTGTAATATTATATGGTATCCTCGTCTCTATATTCAAGACTGATGATAATACTATTATACATGAACAAAAGTTTTAAATCTATACGGATGTAAAAATTGAAAACTTTTCAGAAAATCGTATGGAATTTCATCGCTCTTTGACACAGTGACATTACTTACTTCAATTTACTGTTACATTGCGCCATACAAAATATTTCTTGAAATTTTTTTTCATCAGTTAACACTTAATATATATTATTTTATATAGTTTATTAGGAACAGCTACTAAATCATTTCAAAGAAACAAAAATATAAAATAACCGTTGTAACTTAAAACATCGTCTTATACCAGCTATACTGCTACTACTTATTACTTAGGTACCTTCGTTCTTCAATCCCACACTGACGGCCATAGACGACTGGATGCGGAGCAGGGGCCTACTGCTGGCTCATCAGAAGAGCGAGGCGGTGGTGCTCTCCCGGAGGCGGGCGTTTGTCCCGCCACGTTTGACGGTTGGCGGCCACCTGATCCCATTGCGAAACGAGATCAGGTACCTCGGTGTTATTCTGGAGAAGCGTCTGAATTTTGCTGCACACGCGAGTACCGTTGTTCGGCGGCTGCGCTATCCAGGCTCATGCCCAACATAGGCGGATCGGCACAGTGGAAGAGGAGGCTGCTCGCGTCTGTTGTGGAAAGCCAGTTGTTATACGCTGCTCCCGTCTGGATCCCTTCCGTTACAGGAGTCGCCAGAACTAGGGCGATCTTGATCCGTCCGCAGAGGACCGCCGCCTTGAGGGTAATCCGGTCCTACCGCACCGTGTCGGACGAGGCCGCCCTGATTTTGGCCTGTATGCCGCCCGCTGACCTGCTTGGACTGGAGAGACAGTACATCGGATCCCGACTGCGCGCCGCTATGGAGCCCGGCGAACAACGGCCTTCTAAGGTGGCCGTGAAACTTGAGGCAAGAAAAGCCACGATCGTCGCCTGGCAGGCGAGATGGCTTGCCACCCCGAAGGCGGCCTGGACGCGCCGCGTCATCCCTGACCTGGCAAGATGGCTAGGAAGGACTGTCCCGTGGGTGCCTCTGACGTTCCATATGACACAGGCACTCACGGGACACGGCTGTTTTGAGTGGTATCTCCATCGCATGAACAGGGCCACCAGCCCTCGTTGCTGGCAGTGTTCGGGCGAATCAGACACCGTCGAACACACGCTGTTCGATTGCCCCCATTGGGACGGCCTTCGTGAAGCCCTGAGCGCCAGGATTGACCATCAACCGAGCGCTGATGACGTTCCGGACATCATCTGTGGACCGGCGTTCGAGCTCTTGCCGGCGGACGCTCACGGGAGGTATGTGATCCTGAGAGAAGCCGAAGAGCGGTTCCGGCTGTTCTACGGCATGGTGGAAAACAACCTTTCGGTAAAAGAAGAAGAGGAACGTGTGCGACAGGCTGTGAACCGACGGAATTCAGCATAGAAAACTGTTAGCCGAAAATTGATTTGTAGCTTAAGACAATAAAATTAGGGAGAGCCGTTTTATTATTATTATACATATAGTCCGCTGTTTTATTATACATATAGACCAATTTTGTTTGTAATTGCAGCGAGTGCGGGATTGGCTCGCCGTTGTTATTTGTTGTATGTTTTTGTTTTCGCCAATAAACGATGGGGGCTGAATTAAAAGTACTGGCACCATAGTTCCTCCTCCAGTCCTCGATGCCATAATAAAAAAAAAAAGGTACCTTCGTTCTAATCGTTCAATCGTTTGCAATCAAAAGATGATAATATTAATGATAATACAAATTGATACTCATAATAATCGAGTAAACTTAATGGAAGTTCTAATTTTTTTTATAATGACTAAATATCTCTTAAAAATAAAAACCATTACTAAAAATGATTCTAATAAAATATAAGTATTACTAAAATTGGCCAACATAGTATAAAATAATCATGTGATTCCATTAATAAAGCAACCCGTAACGTAATGACGTGTTGAAGAAATGATCATTTGAAGCATGTTTAAGAAAGTTTTCTCAAGTTTGCAACAGTTTTAATATTCGAAAATTATAGTTTGATTGGTACCTAATATAGTTTCTGAACTGTATTAACCTACCTATGTTATATAATACATTAGTGAACATTTTACTGCGCTGGCGGCTTATTAGAACATAATATAATAGGTAAATGTGTTATAAATGACAGTTGATTATTACATAGTAACTAAATTTGAACTATTATTTATTATTATATAAGTTAATTATAACTTACAATAATTATACGGTCATAATATTCAAAGATAATACACGACGTTTTGTTCCTGTTACACAATTATACTACGAGTACAACACATCGGTTATCTAATACTTGAAAGCTAATATATTAAGGTAGGTCGACAATGTCTATTGAAGGGTATATTCACAATAATAATATTCAACATACAACAGCTGGCGTTGTTTAAAATCCGCAGATGTCTGATTTTAATAATAATATCATATAATATAATTATTCATTGTATTATGATCAAACTAATTGGGAAAATCCAGTGAACGCCAAAATATAACAGAGCATTAATATAGGACATATTTAATATGCATATATTATTATTTTACTAAATTAATTGTTCTATATTTAGTTAATTATTTTATGAAGTAAAACTTTGATCTTCGGAAAAGTATACGGTCGAAATTCGTTGCGGAATTATGGTGAAAAAGTGGCCAAATATATAGCATTTTAAATATTTAAATGTAAAATGTTAAGAATAAACATTTCAAGAAAAAAAAACAGATGAATCGGTATAACACAATATTTAAGCCAGTTTTGGTTTGACTTGTTCGAGGTATTTTTGCGGCAAGAGAAACCAGAGTTGGAAAAAATATAAAAGGAAGAAAAACTTTTCAAGCATTTGTCAAGATTAATCTTTCTGGCTACTGTGCGGCAGTAAAACGTTTATGTTTTTAAATTTATTTTTTACGCGAAACTGTTTTCTCTTATGTTTTATTCTCTTGGAAATTGATATTCATCGGAATTTTCGGTCATACAAGTATTTTACAATTATGTCTTATGTGTCGACGCGTATTTTAGGCTCATTTCGGTGCCTCCGGCGGTCACCAATCACCATCATATTGTTATTACAGAGCGGATACGTTTCGAAAAAAATGAAAAAGAAAAACCGCTCTGCGGAGAAAAACATCTTTGCAGACTGCATTATTATTGCCACGGGGATTAATTTATAACTGCTCCATTGGCGTTATTGTTCGTAATTATTCATGGCGTTCAAATTCACATCATACCTATAGGTCCGGCTTGGTGAATATTAGGGTGCTATATGTGCCTATGTGCAATATTTTTTGCTGGGCCTATACTTAGTCGTTGTTGGGAGTTCCTTTGGTCTCGGAGACGGTCCGATTTTAAGCCTTTAAGATAAACCTGAATCATATTTATAAACGCCTTTCAATACGCTGCTCCACTGCACAGCTCAAACCGTCTTCAAATTGGTATCCTAGTAAAATCGTACCCCCGGATAATCTTACCAGTGGTGAGGGAATGGTATAATTATCCTAGGTTAATAGTTGTACCCCCGGTAACATTTTCTTAGGAAAATTATACTATAGGATAATTTTACCCATCCTGGTAATATTATCCGGGGGTAAGATTATCATATTACACCGGCCCTGCACCTCATACTCATAGAATATTACGCGTTTTGTATAATAATAGTAGACGATTATTGACTATTGAGATTGTTTGCCCATAGTACCTAGAAATTTTTCTTCCTTCTTTTTTTCGACACATTTTATGTGAAAATGATTTATAATGACCATTTTTATATTATTTAACAATTTTCGGGGAGGCCTAACACCCCTGGATATGCTACTGTTAGCCTGTCACCACTGTTACACGTTACACACACTACACACAGATAGGTTTAATAATTTTTATATTTACGTATGAAAAGTATTACGATCTACTATTTAGTATAAAATAATGTTAACGAAGCGAAACGGTTAAACTTCAGTGATGAATAAAATTGGAAAGGAGGTAGGTAGTAGGCATCTATAGTTCATAAATTCACATCCGTGGCAAAATAAATTTCAGAAATTTTAATGAACGTTTGTGGACGTCAGTTAGAATATTTTCTGTGTGTTGTAAGGAATTGTGTATTTTGTGAATTAAAATATGAATACTTCCTTCACAACAGGATAACAAATACTCGTATTTATTTTTTGGAAAAAAGAATACTTTTTAAAAACATTATTTATTTATAGTTTGGCTTAACCGGTAAAACGCGAATAGGTTTTAAGCTAATCCTATATGAGTTTAGACCATTTAAAATTCTATTGTTAAAGAAATTCATGTCGAACGTGTATTTCGGAAGAATGTAAGAACTGCAATACTGGAGTGCCTTTATTCCACACATTTGATGTAGTTTTTTTATAAAATATTTACATATTTTAATATTAAATGAAAATTATTTTCTTCATAAGTATTATTTTATGAGTAAAGTTCATATAATTTTTGCTTTAAACTTGTATTTGCGGCCTCGATACAAAAAAAATAATGTGATACACTGTGTACCATAGTTGTAAAATCAATGGCCCTACATTTGCAACTTCAAGCTTGATTCTGTATTTAAATATTGAAATTACTTCCCCAAAACTCGGGAATCACCGGTACTCTGGGTATATTAAGATTCTGTTGTTTGGGTTCATTTCGAGTATATATTGCAAGCACAGGAATATGGGAGACTTTACAGTATAATATACCATTATTATGACTCATTATTTATGAACTTGCGGCGACATCGAGTCGTAGGCTGAATAAAATAATAATATAATTTGACGGTAAGAATTTTAAATTTCGATCGTAAAACTGTACGAGATAAGAGACCATAAAAAAGTTTTATTTAACGTTCCTCCATGTACCTACGATACCTACAACATGAGTGCGAACATGTCTTGTACTATTATAGGTACATGGGTAAAATACATGGCGTTTTTTAAACATGGTACCTATGATATTAAAAGATATAACAGCTCACTAATGTCCTGGAAATGTGATTTCAACAAACTCATTAGAAAGTTTGTCGGTTTAATTATCACTTTTTTTATGCTTTATACGAGTTGTATCTGTTAATGCAAGCTGGTAATGAGATACTAGTTGTATTGTGCAGATGGATATCTTCTATTAACTGCCTTTAATCAATGCTTGCAGTGTAGGCCAGAGTTATTATTTACATTCAATCAGTAAAAATAGTATAAATACGCATTATTTTAAGATAAAATTAATTAATTACTAAAATATTTACTCAATTATAGGTAGATACCTCTGAAATGACCGTAAAAGATCTCATTACAAATCGAAGTTTTTGACCTTGCAGTTACAGGAATTCAACTTACAATTTATAGAATAAATTTAATATATAATTCCGAGTGTTAAAGGTCTAGTAAAAGGTAACAGAGCCTGTATCATTTTAGTTAAGTATTTACTGATTCAGTTATGAACTATGTTCCAACCGATAAATCATATACGCACTGCTTATGCTATTATTAAATACGGTTTCGTTGATAAGTTATCCTAGTACTTATAAAACTTTGATGGAATTTAAAAATACCAATTTATTTCATAACGGAATTTCATCATGTGCAGTATAAAATTGAAAGACATTAGAACCCAATAACGCATGACAAAAAAAGAAAAACTGAACATTCGTCTGTACATTGAAACCTTATTGTAATAGTGTATTATAAAAGCATAATATTTAAATGTGTTTTGTGTGAAATAAAAAACTGAAGACATAATGTATAGGGCGGCTAGGGACCAGGGTGGGGTATTTGGTACTAACGTAGGTAGTAAGTTTAAAACCTTAAAATCATTATTATACTACTTTTGAATACTCGGCTAATGGTTTTTTTTGTGTTAGGGCTAATAATTGTAAACTGTAATAAGGAATGGGGCATGGATCAATAAATTATTTATAAATCGATTACGACCGCATGCTTTTGCTGTTCTATTAATATCTATATGAAACGTTTATTTTCATATTATGAAGCAAGAATTGTATTTGACGTTTTTAAAATACAGTTGACATTTTGACATTGCTTTATTGGGGTACATAGCCGATATAGGCTACGTGTTATTTTGTGATAATTACTCAAGTTTTTTTTTAAACTGCACATTTGGTACCAGTGGGTTGTCTGAGTGTGCCGATTCTTATCCATTTGAGTGTCTATGTATTTTATGTACTTATCTTTTATTTGTGTTAGAAGATGTCGGTGCATTTTTTTTCTGTTTTTGATCCACTTGCAACATAGCAAATTGTACGTTGACAATAATGATTATAATCATAATAATTTCTAATATTAAAGGGAAATGATATCTTATACAATTTAAAGGTGAGATTTAGGACATCTCATCGGCTTTTCATTATATTTTAAACTTAAAGCGAGTTTATGAGTATTTTATAATATACAAGAAATTTATTATTTTAATGAATTGTAATGAAATTATTATGATGATAATCATTATTGTGAACGTAAAATTTGCCGTATTGCAAGTTTTGATCAGAGAGAGAGAAAATAAATGCGATGATGTCCTTTTAAGTATACCCAACAGTTTATCTTTTAAAATATATCTACTTAAAAGTCATAACCCCGGTTATAACGTTTTAAATTTTAAAATATTTTTTTTATTTTTAAGTAAATATTATAAATTAAAATATTTTTATAATATTATTCTTGACGTGAATTTCCTGAGGATCAAAAATATCTAATTTTTCTATAGGTGTTCAGAATAATATATGATATTGTGTAAAAGTACAAAGTATTTTTAGCAAACAGCAATCGAATTTTAAATTGAAAATTTATTACAAGTAAATGCTTAAGGTATTCAGTGTTTTATTATTTAATTGACTAGCCGCTTAATGTTTGTTGTTTCGTAAAAAATGTATTTCAATGTTAAAATTATTGTTCTATTTCTGTGCAGTATATACTGCACAAAAGATCCTAGTACAGTAGTTAATGTAATGTACCGTTTTTATTTTATTATTATTGTAGTTTCAGGGGTCGATGGTCACGACGAGTCCAATTACTTATATAAGCTTGCAGTAGAGCTATTATAGTCTTTGGCTGTTTTAATAGTTTCTTATTTGCAGTACCCGATTTCCAGAGTTGTTACAAGCCTTGTGTGTTATTATAAAAACTTTAAGTATACCTACTACATGTAATGTTTCTTTTGACAGCCATGGTTATTATAAACATCCGGAAACCAGAATTCGTATTAAAAAATAAACGTACATTGATAAAATATATTTTGTAATTACTAATTTTACGTGATCGTGGATACGTGTTGGTTACATGGACAAATAAAGTGATCATGGAATATAAGGACACGTGTCCTGAGATGAGCAAGTATGGAGGGGTAACTTGCCCAGGGCCGGCTTGGTAAATATCGGGGCTATGTGCGAAATGTTTTTGAGGGGCCTATTTAGTGGTTGTTAGACGTTATTATTATTTCTTTGGGCCATCGAAGATAGTTCGATTTTAAGCCTACTGATGAATCTGAATCATATGGATCCATATCGTTCAAGCTAAGATTAGTGTGATAATTGATCTGTGCCGAAATAAAAAAGGATTGTGTTAATTTATATATTAATAAACTTAAATACGCTTAAAGAACTCATGCACTACTGAAATAATTATAAAATAAAACAATGTATGTATAGTAGCAATCAATGGGTAGTGTTAAAAAAAATACTTTGAAAAAGTGGTTAATGGTGTTTTTAAAAAAAATTTTTAATTTGGAAAAGTGTAAGGTCATTTCAAAATGTTGACATTTTTGCTATTTCTAAACGTATAATGAACGTTATATTGGGAATAATTGAAAAATCGCACTTTTTTGTCTTCAGAAATATTGTCACAATTCAATTTTATAATAGGTAATTTTACTTTATAACCAAAATAGAGAGAGTTCTACAAGGACTTCGTCTATGTGGTACACTCGTACGTGTATAATAAAGAGACAATACATACAAGTGTGACTTCCTCATAAGATCGCGATTCGCGGCCTTATTATAATACCCGCAAGCTCACAATTACTCGTGTTTGCATAAAATTAAAGACCTGATATAATTGAGTTAAAAATATGTCCAAATTGCAATGTAAATATATCAAGATTAGTATAAAGATATATCAGTCTAAAAATGTTAAAATTACAATCAAAATACGTAAATGTTTTACAATAAAAACATTTAATATTATATAAAATATATAGTTACCTAATTGTAAATATTTTCGTCCTAACATTGTATGTGTTTGCATGCGTACACATAACTACATAAGCTCCAGTTATCCGGGAGAAATAATTAAATATTCGTACACGACAAAATGTATATTTTATTGACCAAACGTTTTAACTTTTATTATATTTATACAAAAATTATCTATTTGTACTTTTGTTTTTAATATCTGAATAAATTATTTGAAGATATTAATCCGTATTCCGTATTAAATTAATGTCTGATAATTTATTTATGTAACAGCCAACAGACCGCGGCCTGCGAGGCCTTTCAATGCGCGAGGCCCTGTGCCACTGCACAGCTCGATGAACCTCCTTCAAGCCGGCCCTGCTTGCCCGAATGTCATAAATTATGATATATTGGAAAATACGTGTTTAAAGAATAGTGTCATTGAATAAAATTCATGTATTCGATAAATGAACTGTTTGAATAGGCATATAATAAGTGTAAATTTTATAAGATTTTGTATTTTAATATAATTACAATAAAAATGAATATACATTTTAATTTTAAAATAAAAATAAATAATGCAAATATACGGTTTTAAAATTATAAAAACTAATAAGATCACGCATTGAGATTTCAATTTTTTGTTCACTGTACAAAATGTTTGGTACAGCTACCTCTTATCGAGAATAAAAGCACATTTAGAGCCAACCATTCGAAAAGGGGTTGTTCGTCATTTCCTTAGCGTTTTTATTTTAAAATTGCTATATTATTTTTAAATTATAATTGATGACATGTACAATGTATACAAAAATAAATTTATAGTGCATAAAATATGCATAATCAGCGAGGTATTTTCTAACCTATACAATTTTTCTGATAAGAAGCATTATGATTACATAATATTATGTGTATAATATAATAGTTATTCTAGTTATTTTAAAAATGTTCTGAAATTATGAACTTGCAAAATGAATAGTTTTTCATACTAACTATTTATGAAATAACGAGTTATCTTCATATAAAAAGACCCTTAAAAACACATAATTATACGTTTAATAACTTCCTCGAATTGCCCTAAAGTTTTTTTATTTATACAAATTATTTATAATCTGTGTACACAAAATAATACAATGAGTAAATAGGTTGACAATATTAATTCTAGTCGTGACGGCTAGAAGGAAGGGGGTTCATCGACACTGCTTAAAATGTATGAACTTAAAGGGTAGGTTGCTAGAATAATATAATACGTTATTTAATATCAGATATTGGTAAATAGATCACGTGGCCATTTACGTTTGGGCGATGAGGTGTGTTGTCAGGTAATGTGCCAGGGTTTGTCCATCAACAGTTCAAAACGAGTCAAAATATTTTCAAAAACGTATCAAGTATATGAATTGGTAAAATAAACATGGGATAAATTTTAAGTATTTACAGTAATTTGTTTTTGAATTACAAAAATATAAGAAAATAGCTACAAGAGAAATCGAGTGAATATCCAATATTGTAAAAATTTCAACTTCAAATGCTTATAACAATTTAATTTCACTTTCCGGTAGAAATTTTTTGTTGATAAAAGTATGCAAAACTTATAAGGAATCGTGTTAATACAATAGTGATTATACATATTTCTAAATCTTAGATATAAAAAGAAAATTTACTATGAATTTTTAATTAAATATAATCTGCTAATTTTCGGGGAAAAAAAAATATTAAAACACACATCTTTGTAAAAACAATACATTGATCGCTCCGCTCAGAATCTAAAATTGTAATACTTAAAAAACATAGGTACCTATTTTACATTATGACTTTATTTAAATATTATGAAAAACTATCTTAAACCCAAAAATTTAGATATGGCTTTTTAAATTTTTTTATGTGAAAGCAAGACTGATGATTTTCTTGTTTCTAGCTGCAATATCACAAACTATTATGAAATGCAAACCACCACAGTACTAAATATTACTGGTTTCCACTTAACATATCACACGAAAATAAGTTTTATGTAACTCAAGAACGCTAAAAACCGAAATAAGGTAGTCTTGAATTTTGACTCCTGCAATTTTTTTATAAATTAAATAATATAGACATCTGCTATACTGCCATAAAAAGTAAATATGACTCTGTTGCTTTGAAAATTATCTAAAAATTCAATAATTCATTACTGAAATTTAATTTTGGTGAAAAAATGAAAAATGATATTGAAAGTTGCGTGCTTGCAATAAATAGAATAATATTTTTCTACTCGAAAGTAATCATAGCTGAAAATTAATGAGCTTTAAGTTGTGGCAGTATTTTCCTAAAGGTATGAATTTTTTTAAATTGTTATTTCATAATTTATTTATACTTATATCACTTGTGCCACTCTTACATAATATTGGAGTAGTTCCTACGTACTACTTACAAATGGGTTAGTTGTTCGACTAGCCAGTGAGTTGTGAGTATAGCTACACGTCAGTAAACTGAAAATGCCGTCAGAATTAATTAGTTTTATTGAACACGCGTTAAATTCATTAGGTACGTACGGCAATTCTATGAATTACTGATTGGTTCATTAAAACGCTTTGTCAATTAATCTTCTTGCGTATTAAACAAGACCATATTTTTAACTAATTTCTCTTTTGTTTAATTTAATCCACCAGTGTTGTTTATTTTTTTTTATCTTGTAGTGTATGAATGTATGATATACTTTTACCTTTTTAGTTAAATATTATATTGTATTTATATTTGATGGTTTTTATTTAAGAGGAACAGTTTCTACCCATATCTATATATTTTATTCAAATTTATAAAAAAAATAAAAAATTTTTTTTGTATTTTTTTTTAAACACTTAAAACGTAAAAGTTGTACACCGTATTTTCAATTATTTTGAATGATGGCAAGAAAGCAACATGATTTATTTCAGTTGAATTTTGCAATGTATTTAGTCTTGGGTTTTTCATTGGATCAAGGACGTTAAAAGGCCTATCCATATTTTGATACACAATTTATTTAACACACTCTTTTTAGCTCGGCATCCAAAATTTTCTTGAATATCATGATTTGGATTGTCATATTTTTCATAACTTTGACTTTAAAAGTAAATCTTTTATAAAATTCAAAATTGACTTTCTAAGTATTGGCTAAAGTTATATGAATTAAGTAATTATAATTTCACATTATTTAACTGTATATGATTTTGCTCATTCTTCCATATTCTAGTTTCTCGTAATTCGTATAACCCTATACTGTACTAAAAAGTCAATTTAGAAGTTATGAAAAAACTTCATTAGTCAAAGTTCCTTAGAAAAATTAGGTCAATCTAAATCGAGTTATAGCATAGGTATGTGGGTTAATATTCAAAAAAATAATGCATATGCAGATAAAAGTTGTATAAAATAAATTGGGTAAAGCCATTTGGCCACCCTCACTGGGTCTGCAATGGAAACAATTCACCCAAAGCCTTGTCGACTTCGGGATCTTTCCCTTCCCGTTTACGTTTTTGATTGTAGGTTTGAGTTTAATTGAAGTTTTAGCGTAAAATGACTTCTTCTTTGAGCAGTCACACAATCTCATGGATACGACGAAATCCGATTAAATTAGTCTTTTCTAAATACATTTGTGTATATTCTAACGCTATGATAAAATAAAAGTTGTCCACATAAACAAAAGGCATTAATGCCCATATTCCTTTTTTTTTTTGTAACCTTATTAATATACATTTGTATTGGGACCAGACCTTTAGCCCATATCAAGAGGATGTCCATATCAACCGGTGTCCACATTAGGTGGAATTCACTATATTATATGCACCTATTACTTATTTCTTATACTATACATGGACACGTTATGTTTTATAATTTATATGACTCATGTACTTCATTAAAATACAATTTTTAAAATAGTTGATACAAGTGATGACAAAATAAATTGTAAAAAACTCCAATGTGACATAATGTAATTTTTTTCATAACGTGGTAATCATATTATTTATTTATGTCATATTTCATAAATTTAAGTTGCATTTATTTTAAGGTGCGTTAAAACTCCAACAGTAATATTTGTAAATATTTAAGCCATTAAAATATGTTAAAGAAAAAGAAGAAAAAAGAAGTAAGTAGCTAGGCAAGGTTAAATCAATTTAGTTAAACTATGTAGATAATAGCAAGGTAATTAAGTAAATAATATAATATTTATAATTAGTTAACTACTAGAGTACCATCATACTATTATACTTAATTACGTAGACGTACTGATTTTTATTCTTTGTGCAAAATATAACTAGATATCATTAAAATATCGTACAGTACTACAGTATCTTCGATAGCATTTATTAATCGTTAAGAGGACGCTACCCATGCATTTGTTGTCTCCATTTTACACACTTACGGCATAGAACATTTTCGTTCACTAGTTTCAACAGTGTGCTATTTGTTTTGATATTAGAGTGAATTTACCTAATATCACAGTTTCAGGTAAGAACATTTTCTATGCTTAAACGTCGGTGGATTTTTAGGTATTTTAATATGCAAGCGAGATATGAGCATTTTTGATTTGTGTGATTTCACATACATTTTGCTTGAAAATATTGAAAATCCGCCGAAGCTTAAGCATAGATAATATTCTTACCTAGAAGTTTGATATTACTTAAATTCACTCTAATATCAAAACTAATGGCATAATATTAAAACCAGTGAACGAAAATTTGCTATGTCGTAATTTGGTAATACGGAGACAACAAATGCTTGGGTAGCATCCTCTTAATGATACATTTTATGTGAAAGTAATTGACTGAAGCCAACTAAATTTTTAAATTGTTCATAATTTTTTTTTTTTTAATGTAGGTACTACCTAGGTAAAATTAATATAATTATATATTATGTACAGGTATATAAATATTTTTAAAAAATATTTTCTAACACATTTTCAAATAAAATGTTGTTTTTATAAAATATGACAAAATAAGCTGAAATATGATAATTCAAATTGTGTATTATTTAATTTTTGTTTCCACAAAACACATGCATCTTATTTAGAATAATTTACAACTACTCCAAAAAAACCTACAGATACAAGAAGTCTCGAAACCTACTTGTAAACTATATATTATAGTACTTAATATTAATAATAATAATGATAATTAGTGTGTTCAGTAAATATTTTATTTCACAAAACGAATGATACTTAGAATGTATAGAAAAACCTTGTAAACAATTAATTAAGCACTGGCGTAAATTAATAAGAATAAATTATCATTCATAATATTTTCATATAATTTTATTCATGTTTATCTACCCATTTAAATGTTTCAAGTATTGCTTATAATATTAGCATTTATATATTACTATTAATATTCACTTATTATAAAGATTGAAGTATATTTTGATCTGCGAATGAAAAGTGAAAACACTCGCATATTATGATGTATTTATGTATTATTCATTTCGAAAAAAATTATTGCAGTCCACTGAAATTTAATAATTTTGGTTTTATAAAATACTAGATTCATTTTCCTACCAGAAAATGTATTAAGTTGAAAATTACAGCATTTTTTTTTATTATAAATCGTGTACACACACATACATACAGACACACAAAAAAAACACATTGAACAATCAATAGGCACATTCTCCGCTTCACTCGGTTCATAATTTAAAGTAGAGTATAATTTCACGTGCTTGTTTAACACCGGTAATTTTATCGATATCATTGTTTTCGACAGAATGGAGGGTCGCTGTTGACCAACCATATTTGAAAATAATAATAATTAATACATAATAATATAACACTTTGTCAGTTATATACTTACATAGCAATATTATTTTACATTTTTGTCATTCCATCCTGGTTTATAGGCATAAATGTTATAAATAAATCAGCGCTGACATAGTGACGTGTAAGCATAATAGTAGCATAGAACATAGGTAGCTGGTGATAATAGCTGCAGTATTTCAACAGCTGAGTGCCTAGTGCATTTTGTTTAGAAGACAAAGACATTTATATAAAATGCATTATTGCATGCTTCCACTTTATGTTTTGCCTCTTTTCAATTCTTACGGAAACTGTCATTATTGGAGAGAGAGAGAGAGAGCGGGTTCCAACGCGTTGAATAATAATTATATCTTATATTAGTATAGATTATAATGGCGTTCTATAATTTTAACAGAATATACTTGGTTATAATTAATTGAAACATTTAATACTTACATCAGATGATTAATAAGTTGTAAACGAGGTTGTTAATATTGTAACTTCGTTACTAATATCTGTTAAAATGTATTATTTTATACGGATGATATTTATAATAATGTGAAACGAGTGTTTTTAATATTTATTCGAAACTTTGCAGGGATTGGAATGACATGAAATCGTTTAATTTAAACTACACTATTTACCGAAGGAAACTTTGAAAATGGTAGAATAATATGGATATTTAAATATGTATGTAGATTTTTTTAATGGAGAAAGTTGTGATTAGTTTCAAAGTTATAAGCTAAATTATAAAGAGTAACAGTCTGCTACAACGACCTTTAAAACGTCATATTATATTATAATATAGGTAGTGTTCTCCTGGTCGTATATACGGTATGGATACTATGGCTACAACTGTCACGGTGGTCGTCGTAATCATAATATTATGGTCTTACCAACAATTTGCATAATACTTCGAGATTGGCACTTCAAATGGATTTTTGGAATATTATTTTCATAGGTACCGATGATAATGTGTTATTTATCAACAGTTAAAACACTATATTTTGAGGAGACTTAATTGTTTTCAACCCTGCACGGAGTATAATGACGTACCTATTTCAAACTATTAATCTTATAAATTCATTGATAATAGCTACCATAGAACCTTATTATGTGATATTATATTTTATGAGAAGGAATATAATTAACACATTAATGCATATTATATGTATACTGACTCGTCAGGGTTTAGTACGGGGTGGACATCAAGACATCAAGTACAATATTTAACCCAAACAAGATTTTGTTTTAATGACATGAATAAATGAGGTACCTACATAAAATATTTTAAATTATTATACAACTTAACTTTTTAATTTTATTATTTTGACTGATCCAGTATTAAGTTAGCGATCATTTTCAATAGACTTCACTGTTGATTTTGTAAAAAATAAAAAATAGATCAGTTGATGTACTAGTTGGAAATAATAATACAGTCACTAGGTACTCTGCTATGTAAATTATAAAAGCACATTTACATTTCGAATAGCTACAAAATTCAAGTTTTTTTTTCGGTTTTGTGAATTTCAGTTGTTTCTTAGTCATGCTTACTGTAGTGAATATAAATTTGGTTGTATGATTTATATTTTATGATTTTGATTATTATATTTTAATTAGGAACTTAGCTATTCTAATTTCTAATTTCCAATTTCTAACATAGATATACGTATAAGTTGTTTTTATCATCGCTATAATATTATGTAAATATGTAACACGAATATTTACAATGGATTATCATATTAAGTGTTCCTCTTAGTAGTTTATGCAGTAGCATTACTTAAAAGAACGGTTAAACAACATATATATAGGTATGTTGACTAGAATATAAACTAAATGTAGTTTACACAAATAAAATTTTTTATTTTTATTATAATACCTACATTAGCTTCTGATGACCCTTTTTTCGCATCTATTTTATATATGATTTAGTATTGGATTTACATATCTTTGGAAATATTTGGAAGAAATATAATTTTCAGTTTATAATACGCTTTAAATATCAAATGGATATTACCATAGTATTTCTCGTATAATTAATTTATGGACATAAGATACATTTTATTATCTGCATTTTTTAATGTTTGTAATATAATTTTCAAATAGTCAAATTTGTCTCAATCCCCATTGGTATATTATAGTTGATTAAGTTGTAAAAAGGTGTTAACATAATTCCATACTCATAATATTGTGTCCATTATGAAACCATAATACATTTTTTTGAAATTTGAAATCGCAACACATCCGATCCATTATATCACCCGAATCCATGGTCAACCAATGTGAAAGTAATGTTTTATATTTTAATACGGAAACTCATTAATTATTTCTAATTGACTGTTCATATACCATGTAAGACCATTATTATAATGTGTAAAAGTCATGTGTCTATAATAGTATATTAGTATACAAACATCGGCATTTTTATTTTCAACAGACATAGTATTATGATTTCAGAAATTATTGTTGATTGACAATAAAAAGGTAATTGTGCAATGTAATTTAAGTTAGAGGTGAACTGAGAATAAAAATCGGCCTGGAGAAACAGAGAGTTTGGCCTAAATTTTGAGCTTATAATAAAATTCAAAAATAATTTTGTCGCTAAACTTTATTTGTTTAGTATTTCTTCCCTCTTCTTTGTACTACTTAGTTATAGAATTCAGTCATTATTAAAATCGTTAGTAAATACTTTCGTTAAATGGGCCCACATTTTCAACTGACTAGGCGGCAAACACTCACCCACCACCCTAGTCAGTCCACCCGGCACTTTAAGTGCAAATATTTTTAAAGTAACTAGGTGACCGATTTTCCACGACGTTGCAATACATAGGTAATAGGTATACATACGTGCCAGTGCGAAACAATAATAATTATCATTAAAGCATACATGGAGAAAAGTCTGTTAAAATGTTATGATGATAATATGGTAAGATTGTCAACTCGAGCAAGTCGAACCAGAATTAAATATTAAACTCGGGTATGTACTAGGGTTATTAACTTAGTAGGGAGTTTAATATAAATGGGAAGAAATAACCGCTCGTTGACCGTAATATTATGTTCTCAATGTTCAAAATAGTATGTAATACACACGCATGGGGATCACATCCTTCGACGTATGAGAAGCGTATAAAACTTTGTCCATCCTCTCTAAAATATTTGAAGCACACTGCAATATACACATTACACACTTGACAAACTTGACAAACTACGGTTTGTTTTACTGTAAAGGCGGCGAAAAGTTTATGTCATGCAAATAGTGATCCGTGTTCTTTAAACGTTAGGTTTGTTTTGAATTTTATTGTGGACGTTTAATACCCACGAGGTCGTATAGTGAAGATTGGTACGTTGAAAACAAAACTGCACCATGGATATCTACGCCGTCCATTGGCATAATATTATATTATCTCGGATTGGTCGATTACAAATAGTGTTGATGAAAAATGAATGTCTGAAGTGCAAAACTTAAGAGTTACCAAGTGAAAAGTTTGTTTTTTTTATTAACTCGGGTGTCAAAATTGAATATTGCTTTATTGAGTTATAAAAGTTATAATAATAATATGACGTATTTGAATAAAATATAATATTAATATCTGAGACTAGAAAATGCGTCACAATATAATATTATTTGGGTAAGAGTTACGCGTCGATAATTGTTATTATTAAGAGGGTAACCAAATTTAAGTGACCAACCACTTTGACCTACAACAACTTAAAGTCGAAAGAATGAAAAAAAAATGTTCATTTAATTTCCGTAAAAATAGGTAAAATGATCATTTCTTTGTATTAATAACATTTTTAAATCTACGATACCTGAAGAAAATTGATAACAGCAGAAATATAGTTATACATTTTTGTTAAAAAAAAACTAAAAACTTATATACTTTTATCGTAGTAGGTAGGTAGGTAATGATGGATTTATATATTTGCATGAATAAATTATATTTTATGTTAGCTACAATGCACCAGCCAAATAAATTCCCATGCGATATATGAACTGAATTTTAAATTAGGTGTATAATACGTTTCATATCGATTGGATAGTGAATGATACTTAATTTATGGTTATAAAAAGAACAAAATACCACAGAGGGTTTAATATTCTGCTATAGTACTCTGATTAGTTATTTCATATTTCTGAATTTCCGTTTGAAATTTAACTATTTTGAGCTAAGAGTAATTTCTTATTTTGTATTTTATTATACTCAGGTATAAGAGTTGATGCAGAATGTCTTATGTATTTGTTAGCAATATTCTTGTGTTTTTTAATTGTTAAAAATCGAAAAATGTAAACTTTGATAATATGTCTGAAATAATATGTATTTTTTATAGTATGCATGACCTATTATATTTTATGAACTTGTCACAGTTTTACTACCTACTGGTTTGTTCATGCAAAAATCTACTTTTTATCAAATGAAAATCACTTAATTTACAAAAAGATGATGTTATGTGTTTATACGTTATTTTATAGCTATGGTAATTGACATGTCAACATACGTCATCGTTTGTTTTGTATCTTACAAACTATCACACAAGTGTTCGTCTGAAAATAATAAGAATTAATTTTGTGTTGATAAAATACGATTTTAACGGGTAAGTGTAGCAAATAAAATGATTCTATTGAGTTTTAAAAAGAACAGAAAATTAAATACTGTTAACTTAATTATTATTACTAGATAAATAAAATATATATGACGCTTATTCCATATGAATGGTAATTTTTGTAATTTTTGTAATTTTTGTAAAATTTTCTTTTTTTAATTTTCAATATAACCACTCTCATTTTATATATATAAAAAAAATGACTATCTTATGATCCTTAGGATTCGAAGTGTTTACCTAAAATAGTAATGGATAGGTTAGTTATTACTTTAATGGTTAAGTATAACTACCATACAGATTAGGAATTAAAACTATGCAGCAAATTATTAAATGAAAAAAAATTCTACAACATGAACATTGCAAATACAATACAATATAATATATTTTAGTATTCTCATGTGTTGCTTCATACAGACATCGCGTGACTTGTACCCATGTGCATCACTAAAATTTAAAATAAACACATAAATTGATGAAATAAAGATAAATACTATGAAAGTGTTTTGACCAATACGGCAATACTTGTATATAGTATATTTAATAGTTATTTACACATATGATAGAAATCCATAATACATTATATGTGTAGGTACAATATTATACATAACAATAACAATAATACCAAAAAATGAATAAATTAAATAAAATCATTACCTATGCTATTATAGTGAATACTAGAATACCAATGATCACCATCCCCAGCGCTTAAATTGGAAAAAATTAGAAAGTCAAAAATATAATAAATGTGTGTACCCGAAGATTTAAATTTCTATTCGATGAGGATATAATTAGGAGGGGAATTCTAAAATATTTTTAAAAAATCAAAGGTTATCCTTCGCCCCCTTCCGTCCCCACCAATTCAAGCACTGAGTCCATACCTTATACCAGTTGTGTCATAAGTAGAGACCGGATTTTAATGCAGTAAAAATCAAAAAAATGTGTAGTTAATGACTTAAAAATTGCGAAAACATGCAGTTAAGTGCCTAAATCATGTAAAAATGTATTTTTTGCCTAAAATCGCTTAATACATACCAAAATGTTGTAAACATTCAAAGTACATTGATTTAAACTCTTAAATTGTACTTTATTTATCCAGTGTTTTACTCTATTACAGAATTAGCAATTAATAATTAAAAAATAATTAAAAGGTTGATAAAAATATACTCATTGTGTAAAAAAACCATACCAAGAGTTAAGCTATTTAATTTTAATTTTAACTATTATACATACATGAAAAACATATTTTTTTATTGAATTAAAATTTACAATGTTATACATTTCAAAATTGTTTGCAGAAAAATTGTGCCTTCTATCACTCAATATGTCTTTTAATTTGGAAAATGTTCGTTCTACTTCAACAGAAGTGATAGGACTCATTTTGTAGCAAGCGACGATTGCAGGCTGTTGTTCAACATTAATATTTTTCGTACCATTTATGCAGTAAATAACCTAACCTAACCTTTTTATGAGAGCGTAACCTGTGTTTTTTTTCCACAACGGAGTTAAATTTGTGAGCCATAATTATTTAGTTCTTTCTCGTTATTAATTTTTTTAAGACTTTCTCCAATAGTTTCAAATATTTCAATTTGTTTATTGAGGGATAAATTTCCCAATTTTTGGCATTTTAAAAATTAGTTTATACTTCTTTACGTAAATTATTCGTAATGAAACAATCACGACACCGTCGACACCGACGTGAATTACACTAACCGATACAAAAACACTCAATCAAACACAAAGTCAGACAGAACTAAAGTGCTAATGGCTGGGGATTCCAAATTATTATCTAACTAATAGTTGCTGTCATTTATTTTTACCACGAAACACTAATAAATTGATGTTATTCTAACAATATTATTAGCCTGTGTTCACTTTTTCCTTTTGTATAGTTGAAAACTGAAATATTATCTAGTTTAATTTTAAAAATGCTTAAATGCAGAATATGCAATTTCATGCAACGAAAATCAAAATCGTGCAATTTATAATAAAAAGAGTAAAACGTGCAATTTCGTGCAAAATAAAACTACTTTTAAATTAATCTACTTCTCATGATTTGGATTTATAATTTATTTTTATATGTTTTAAAGCAATGGAAAAAAAGTTGCAATTGCACGAGAATCCAGTCTCTAGTCATAACTATATTATAATATAGGTACTATTATATCATGTACAACTTATGAAGAAGGATATCGTTCAAAAAATTATCATATCTCTCGACCGCTTCCCTTGCCATTTTTGAAACTGAACAGCAGACAATCATATGAATGACCTACGGTAAAGTTTTGACAATATCTACATATACGGATGATGGTTACAGTACCTTCACATCTGTCGGGTTATATATTACTTATAAATCCTCATGTCAAGGTGGGTACGTTTAAATCCTTTTGGCACATATCTACCCTTATCATATTATTATTATGCATAGGTAGTTACCGGTAAGCAGTATTAAAACAGGTACCTATGTATCAAATCATAATTTGGTGTTGATGAAAATAATATTATGTAGTTTTACTAAAAAATAACAACATGTGGTTGGTATAAGCTGACCACTCAAGTAATTATAGATATAATATCTAGGTCATAGATATTGTGGAATTGTTAAAAATGAAAATGTGTAACGACAAATTTACGGAAAACGCTTGAAAAAACTTGAATTGTTCGGAAAACCCAATCTAAACATATAAATTAATAAAATGACTTTAAAAATCATAAATACCAAAACAAATGTAAATCAAGAATTTTACACGTAGACACGTAGTAAACTTCAGATCTCTTAGAAGGAATAATCGTATGGTACAAGACCAACAACCACATATAATATAATATGTGTACCTACGCATTATAAATTATATCATATTATATTTGGAATAAAATACCTAACATTGTGCTAAGACAATTAATTTTTGTCACTTTTGCATATTTTGTATTTGTATAATATGATGCTAATCAGGTGTAATTTTCTATTTCATATTTATAGTTTTGAGTTAAATAAGTTTTTCTTAATTACGGAATAACGTGCTCATAAGTTATATTTCAATTTAATTTCATTCAGGTTTTTCATATGTTTATTGTAATCCATACTAGAAATTCCTTCAAATTTAAATTGCGGTCATAATACGTTTTCAAAAAACCTTGTTGACTTTTTTTTTAAACTAGGTACATAATATTGCTCTTAGAATATGATGTTTCTTTTATACATTTATTATTTTCTATGAACACTGTTTTGGTCAAAAATTGGTCTATAGGTTTAAAGAAGTCCTAGGTAATAATTTATACAGATAAATAGATAATTCATGATTGATTATAGCAGCGTTTCTCAACCTGTGGTACTCTGGAACTTCATAACTGGTATGTAAAGAAAATCTCTATATTATATATAAAAATGGAATGGATCATTATTTACGTTACCTAAATATTATTTGGTTTATTTAATATTAATAATAATTAAAATAATAATCGTACATATTTTATTTTATTTTTGTGTATGAAATGCTTTTTATGTCATAATTTTATAAAGTTTCTAATAAAATAAAATTCCATAAAAATAAAATTATGTATACATGTGTAGTTGGTAGAGGTACCTACATGAACATTTTCAAACTGTGTAGGTGGTATGCAGATATAAAAAGGTTAAAACCATTGGACTACAGTAAGTACGATAGTATCAGTAAAAATCACTAAAATATTGAAATGTACAAACACAGTTATAACTTAAAGATAAAAAATAAAATTGTGTTGGTTATATATATTAACATAAGTATGTTTTTGGGATGGATAACTACACGTTTTTTGTTTCAGACCGATTTTCAGTAATATTATAAGATTTTCGTTGTGACAGTTACCTATGATTAAAAACACATTTATGATTCATAGATTTTCCATGTAGAGGAAAAATATCGAGTAGCGTGTTATAGTTTTTTGGTATGGGCTTTTCCTTTATTCTGATTTACTTTTGGTTACACTCACGTTTTATTTTGTATTTCACGACAACTATAACCAGCAATGTATGTTAACGTGGTAAACACTTTTGAGGTAAAATAAATAATATCATTTTAATTTCAATAAGTTTCTGATAGTCATAGAGATAGACTATACAATATTAGAATGCATATAAATTAGTCATAATTCATATAATATTGATATATGCTATTTCAACTACCTATTTATGAATCTCGCTTAAAAACAATTGTTTAAGACAACCATAAACTGTTAACAAGACAGTCATTAAATACTTGTGTCACAAAAACTAATAGGTTACGTTGATTTGTGTAAATAGATAGAAACTACAATAATAAAATATTTAGAAAGGTTCTAAAATTAATCAGTCATAACACTCATAACGAGAAAGAAAAACATATTTTATTACGTTTAAATTTGCTGTAGTTCAAGTGTGAACATGTTCCTAAGTTTTTCATAGTGAACCTATCAAATAGCACTAGGGATACAAATTTTAAATTGATAATTCCAATATGATTTTATTTATTTCTGAATACAAACGATTCTGTAAATATTTTGTAGAGATTATGTATAATCACATACTAACTTCAAATATTAATAAATTTGATATCGACTAAATATCATTATCCATCAAGTCGGAGAACAAGTAATGTTTCTTTATTATTTCCTACAGCTAGGAAATAAACTATTAGATGGAAATGTATGAGTTTTTTAACTTTCAAACGAATATTTTGCTTTTTGTGTTTTAAAAAATCCTATGAATAATTTAAGGTTTTTCATTCACATAAATATAATCAGAATAATGTGAAAGTTAGAGGTTTTTATACTTTTATTTTAATTAATGTTTTATAGTTGTGTGTTATTTTGTTTATTACTTTATAAGTTGTAAATAATTGTTAAGTTTCAAGTAAAATTCGATGGTAGAATCAGTCAAAGTGAGGTTAGGTAATGTTTATTAAAAAATATACAATATACAATATACATACATACATACATAAATGGGTACATACATGGGTACATACATACATACACACACACATACATACACACATACACATATACAAACCTAGTACAAGTATATACACATATATATATTATATATATATAAAGTATGTTTTGGGGAAAATATAGATAGTATCTCAAAGTAGTTTGTGTGATATAACTATTAGTGGTATAATGATGCATTTGTGCCTATAGTTCATGTACTCATTATTTCGAGTGCAAGTAAAATGCAGTTTCTAACTGCAGTTTTATGTAGTTGTATATGTAAGTTTTTTTTTTTTTTGAAAATACTTTCCAGGTCACTGAAAAACATCAAATAGTTTCATGTAGAATCTATAGATTGAAAACTAAAGGTGATAGATGTACAAATAGGCAATATTTCCAATTAGAGTTTTCAAAAAAATCTTGCTTACTCTTCCATAATTTGATCCGTGTAAAAAATTGTTTTTCGATAAGATGATGGCAATGGTAAAATTAAGTATAAAAAATAATACATAAATATGTAACCTTAACCAAGTAAAGGAAAGCAAGACTTGACCTCAGCATCAGAATTGTAATAAACATAGTTTTATAATATTTTATTAGTATTAATTATTATTGTGAATACAACTGATAAAGAAGCAGCTAAATTTATTGTTTTGATATTTAATAGTAATTTGTAGTCTAGATAGGAAATGATAACGATTAAAAATATATTTCATCTGGAAAAAAGATTAATACATTTAGTTTCAATGTAATTATAGTAAATTAAAGTAGGGAAAGTACTTTCCACGTTGTTATAATTTATTAAGACATTTTAATCTTGAATGAGAATTTGTTGTTTTAAAACTTTAAATGTAGCTTCTATAAAATGCAACTGCAAACGTTGGTTTCATTGAAAAAACCAAATTATTTAAGCTTTAAGTGAGAATATAAATCCGTCCTTTGAATTTTGAATAGTTTTCACTTTAAATGTTTTATAACAATCCAACCAAGGTAAAAGCTAACTACTTGGCAACAAATTTGTATATTTAAAATAATATGTTGTAGTATTTTTAAAAATCGAATGAAATTTGATCTATGGTTTAACGTTTAGTATATATTGTACAGTTGAGTGTAAAATCATTGTCTGAATGTACCTTTACTACACGTATAATGTACATTTAAAAACATATTAATGAAACATCTACATGTAATATAGAATGTTTTAAAATATGGAAAATAATACTAAAAAAAAAGCACTAGAATACTAAAAATAACAAGATAGGTACACTTTGAGTATGATGGATTAAATAGAAACTTTAAAGAAACTAAAAGAGGTCAATCTAAAATAAAGAATCTTGAACAAAAATTGATTGAATCTATTTATACAAGCTAACCGTTTTTTCATCATTCAAAAGCATGCCAGATTGTGGTAGGCATTTCACTAAATAAAGAACCCCATTTTTCAAATGGACTTGAAAAAAAATTTAAAATAAGTTGGACAATATATTTCAATATTTCAATATGTATGTAACCAATGTGATTAAGAGTAGATATAAATAGTATGATCTATAAATTATTAAGGTCGTACTGAAAAAATGTCTAATTTCTAGTATAAGCAATCTAAATTTATATTCTGAAATTCAGAAAAAAACATAATAACCACGTAATAATACGTACCTACCCATAAATTATTTTTAATAATGACCTGTTAATAGTATTGTACAATTAATTAATGTACACAAGACACAACATGTTTACAGTTTAAGTACATAGTAGTTATAATTGACAATACTTAATAATATATATATGCTCTTTATTTTTTATTCTCACATATATAGGCTTATAATTTTCTTTTTTAACGAATTTTCTCATATCAAGAGTTATTCGTTTTATTTATTATTTAAGTTATTACTGTCCAAGTTAAATAAAAAATATTAATTTTACATTTGCTTATTTATAAGAGTATATAACATAGGTAAGTATGATATATTGTATACGTCCATATAAGCTTTGACTCCGTTGACGACACGAATTTAATGAACGAGTTTGGTTGTTTCGGCATCAATTAACAAATGGTAATTATAGGTTGTCAGGGATCGATCGTAGATGACACGTCGAATGTACGCGATAATCGTCGAATATAAAAATTGTATATTTTCCGTCAAAATACATCTATTGTCATCTACTTCGCTGGTATCGATGGTTATTGTTTGTTTTCGTTTTTGCTTTTAGTTAACGATGCAAACAGCGGTGTTGCTTCACGACGTGATGATTATTATTTGTCAACAATAAAAATTTAGAGACTCAGCTCGAAATTAAATAGCAGGCAGTTTGCAAACGGGCCATCATGAGATATGCAGGGTTGGTTCCAGGGAGGTGAAAATAGGGCCAAACTCAGCCCCCCCCCTCCCCCCCGAAAAAGATCACACCTTTACGTATAATATTATTTCTTACTTTATTTGATATTTTTTTTATACGCCACGCTGTAAATTGAATACATATAAAAATGTAAGTGAAATAATAAAATCTATATTCATGCAACAAGTATTTCAGCTCTTGGACTTTGGACATTTTTAACGAATCAAGAATGCATTGCATTAACCTAAAATAAACTGTGGTGACACTTTTATTTATTAATTTTAATTTTTATATTATTTATACACTCAATCAATATTGTATAAATATAAAAACCCCATAACTAAATGATAATTTAATGTAACAAGTGCAAGAGATGGATTTGATTTGGTGACCTATATAATATCCAAAAATATTTCGTATAGTAATGTTTTTTTAAAAATATACAAGATAAATGTAAGATCTCCGCTGTGGGTCTATCCAGGTGCGATTTGTTTCTTGAATCGTATATTTCTTATCGGCGCACTTAACTCGTCGAGAAACGTAAGTCAGCATATGCAATTAATATTATAATTTCGTCAGGATTACAATAAAAACTTATTTTTTTTGCACATCAAATTAACGATACCTAACACATAAAACAGTTTTGGTCTGTTCGGGTGTTATTCTGCCACCTATACATGTATAGTTGGTACTGCAAGTATACAGTTTGAAGTACCCAACGCATAATATAGGTGTCTGCTCGTATAAGGACATTTGTTTGGAATAATATACGCGCAGGTACCCAACCTAACCTACCTATTTGCACGAATCCTTTGCGTATGTGTGCTTTGTGCAGAAGTTCAGCGATATAGCGCTGACCCGGAACACGCAATAAGTTGGTTTAATCGACAAAATGAAAAAAAAACTACAAAGGCGATTTTTTCGTTCGAATAGATGCAAACTCAATTTAGTGAGTTCTCCATTTGTATATTAATAGTGATGTTGCAGGAAATTTTTGTTGCATTCTGTCCACGCTGCAAGACGAGTTTTTCTTGATTGCTGTTTTACATTCAAAACTTTCCAATAGAAAACTGATTGCCTAGACCTATATGGATATGTAAAAAAAAATGCCAGTGCATATTATATTAAAAAAATCATAGTAATGGGCAAGTATTTTAATGGGTAAGTAACTGATTTGAAAAATAATAAAACAAAACACCCACCTAAGCTTAAATTTAATAATATTACACGATTTATTAATGATGAGGAATTATTGTTTATGGGCAATTTTAAATTCTTGGCAAAGTTCGAAAAACGATTTTCGTTATTTTATTGCCATCACAATTTTTATTTTAAATTTAATAAAACCTTTAGTAAATAGTTTTTAACGTTTTGGACAGTATTTAATTCAAAACACAACTATACATAATATATTATTAAGATAGTTCAAAACTGGAGTATACCGGATAGGAGTATTCTTTTTAATGTATGCAGACGGCGAATAATTGAATTTAACATACGTTGTATAATTTGTTACAATGAGATAAAATTAATTTTAGTACAGTGTATAAAGACTCAGCCAGAAAGAGCCAAAGACACAAAGGCCGAAAAATATATAACGCAATTATTGCCATGCAGGCGATAATAATAATGGTAATTTAAAGCTAACAATGTTTATGGAATGGTAAACCGTGAATAACACTGTAGTTTATTAATTAAAAAAAGAAATAAGAATTTTAAATATAAATTACTACGAAATTTAAGTATTTTAATTTTTATGTTTTTTTTAGTTATTACGGATTAATAAATAATATTAATAAAACCTTAGGGCCTATATATAGGCGATTGCATAATATTGTTATGTCCCCTTTTATATTTCTTATGAATCATGTGAAAATATATTTTTAATCATCCAGTGTTCAAACTGCCACTATTTATATTTTAGTAAATTATTGTTTATGTTTTATCCCTTCGAATGAACCGGTCCACGTGAGTACGCTCGGAGCAGTGAACTATCTAAAAATACACCCCTAAACTATTCTCGTTAAATGGACGTGGTCTGTGTAGCCGTATTTCCTACCTATATTCTTTAATCTATGGCAGAGTTTCTCAACCCGCTGCGGTACGCCACGAAAAAATAGTGTGAGGGGCTAAATAAAATAGAGTAATCTCGAATGTGAAAAAAATATGCTGAAAAATTGAAATCTGATTATCGCTAAACTCATTTCATATTTTCGATATGAGAAAATAAAATATGAGAAATTGACGGTTGGGGGGTAGGTAAAGAAGCAGTGCTCAGAGTTCAAGGGGTACTTGGACGGAAAAAGGTTGAGAAATTCTGATCTATGCTGTTGCTGCCGCACCACGGGTTTCGCGTGAATCCGTCGCAATCTGTTTGGCATTTCTGTAGTCGTCCGTCGTGCAATAATATCGATTTTGTAGCCATTAATTGTCGTACGGCAAATTATTGTCAAATATTTGTCATTACGGATCGTCGTTTAATTGTCATTCGTCTTAGTGTTTATTTTGGTTACTCGCACTGGCCGCCGTACGAGTAGTTATCGGATAGAGGTCACCGTGTATGTGTTCGTTCAAGACGACGTATTTCATACATTAAGTCGAGATTTAAGTCTTTCTAGTCTTAGATCGAGTATATCACATAAAGTTTATACAATATTGTAAAATAAATCTTATGGAATAATATCCTTATTATTATAAACATTTTAATAATTGAAAAACTACTCTTTCGAATTTTGAATTCGGTACTTAAACATTTTTAAAAAAATTATCCACCAAATAATTACTTAACAGAAAAATAAGAGTTATCGTTTGAAAAGACAGAAGTTTGTACTATTGTGGGATACTTTTTGAGTAGTACAAACAAAATTTAAGAATTTTAAAAATGGTCTTTAAGAATATATTTAAAAATTCAAAAAATCAGAATTTGAATGAATTTATTCCTAAATTAAAAAATCAGGGTGAACACGGTTGGTGAATCATTCTGTGCTTTATGGTCTATACAGAATATCAGTTTTTTTGTGAGGACACAGGTTCGGCACTTAAAACACCATTTATCTAAGTTAGTATATCGATCGCTTACACTACGCTCTTGCATCCAGCACCGTGACCCTGGTTGTGGTTGTTTACTGCGGACATTGCGTTCGCCGTCATCTGTTGTAGTGGTGGTTAATGTGTATGGTGGCTTGTTGTATACACTTTCGATTCTCGTCCGTGCTGTCGCTATATGTACTACGGACTTGAACCGTTTGTGGTCATATCGCGTCATGTAACTCCTTCAAAGAGGTGTGCGTCGACATGCCGGTCATATTATCGCTATAAATTCGTGACTCTCTCGAGCCTACTCGTTTGTGGTCACTGGTCGTAGTTGTTTCGTGTTAGCTCTAACCGCGGTTAGTATTCGGGCGAAATGCCGACCTCCGAGTGTTAACGTCGAGACTCGTCGGCTGTTCATTTACATGATGTGCATTTCGGCATTCAGCGTATTGTGTTCTGACTGTTTCTTGTCGAATTTTTATTATATATTACGATAATAATTTATTATTTCGAAAATACAATAACAAGTCGACTGCAATTTTATCACATAATAATAATATTATCGTCAGGTGAAATATCAACTACAGACGTGTCTCCAGCAGATTTTCGTAATTATGTTGTGATTCTGTTTCTAAGTCTAATATATAGCAATACCTAAAGCACGAGTTAAATAAAATTGTTTACGAAGCTAATTGCGATAAATACTTAATTATAAAAATAAATGAACCCTGTATTAGCATCGTAATAATAAGGTGGCGTCCAAGATAATGTACCAATATATGTGTGATTTATATATACCTATTATCTATAATATATCTATATATACACTCAATCACTTGATTATTCCGCATATAAGTCAATATTTTTTTTTTTTTTTTTTTTTTTTTTT